>NC_090883.1:27629981-27632481 GCF_036669925.1 Montipora capricornis | reverse complement strand
GTAACCACCTCGAATTTATTCATGTATATTGTTAATAAGTAATCACATGATTTTTCTCGTGAAATTTGGAATAAATGAGCACTTGTAATTTTTTTCCAAGACTACAAATTGGACTCGCCGTACGAGCTCGTGCAATTTTGGTCGTCTTTGAAAAAATCTACTCGTCCTTATTTATTCCAAATTGCACTCGAAATCATGTGATTACCTATACTAAACACCAATGAAATACTAAATCATTTCACGACAGGCATCCAAAGGCGCTTTTTTATATATAACCGTAGCAAAAGTGATCTTTTCACGTGTAAAGATAATATATTATCTTCACGTGTGACGATATTATGTTTCCGCGCGAAAGCTCACTTGGTATTTCATTGGTGTTTATATAATAAAATTTATTAAAAACTTGATCATTGGATAATGCAATTCGAGAGTTTTGATTGGCTAAGCCATCATGGGTTATGAGCCATTATACCATGATCTACAAACACGGCAAGCATATGCGTGATTTTTTGGGCCTTTTTATTTTTATTGTAGTCTAGTTTTCTATGTTTTGGGGGCGTTTTTAATAAAACAATTATTCCACTCGCGCTTGTTGGATATAGCCAACTCGGCGCCACGAGCCTCCTTGGCTATCTATCATCTCATATCCAACGCGCGCTCATGGAATAATTGTTAAATAATTTATGTCAAGGCATGGTGCGCACGTGATAATCCGTTGGGTAAGGTTGTACCAGGTACGCTAAACCGAGCTAATGGCATTTGGGGGCGTTGTTTCCTTACCAAAGGTCAACTTTCAATACCGCAGAAGCGGGGCTTAATATTACGGCTAGTTTGGAAATTATTCGTTCTTCTTTCCTTTGCAATCGACAAGGACAGATCACCTTGAAGAAAAATCTTACCCGCCTCCTTCCTCCTTCACCTACCAACGGATTATTATTACTATTTCATTTTGCGGATTTTTTGTTGCCCCACTTTTATCAGTTACTTATGAATAACTTTTGTATAGATCGCTGTGTTCGGATTCTGTTACATTTGATGTTATTAAACTTGCCACCATCGTGGCCACATTTATCCCACACAGGTGTTTATCTTAACAATCTCGTAAAATTGCAAGTAACCGAGTATTCAAGCAAGCTCGCGCTAAGAGATAGGCCCCCTTTAGCTCCCTTTCTTGGCCTATCAGATGCCTTGATATAAATATAATTATATCGATTTAATCTAACCCAAAAACATTCAGATAGTACAAAAATTCATATTTAATAACCTTTTCCTTCGCTTTTGTGTTTGTCAGCATTGTGATTTGGAGTCATTGAGGTTGCCGTGTTCGCAAGTATGTTTTTGCATCTCATAGATGTTAAGATTTTCAATTACAAACTCTGTTCTGATTAATTAAAACAGATAAAGAAGGTTTCCTAACCCGACTGATGAAATGTAAATATTCAGCCAAATATCACAATAAAGTTAAGAAACGAAAGCCGGAAGTTTCTTGGCTGAAAAGTACGTTATTTTACGGTGACAAAGACGAACGATTAACATTCTTCCCTGCAGTTCATTCAATGTAAACAAGCACGTTGACACAAGGTGATCACGTGCACCTTTGTGGTTGCCTAGCACGTGATCAATTTCTTCCTTTTGACAGTACATTGACCTTCAATTCCTCTGGATTCAAGGAAGTCAGAGACTGCTGAAAGTTTAGTGTTTTTACGATCTATTGCCATAATCTTTCGCCGACAATTGGAAATTGTATTATTTTAGCCTACGTATACAGCCGCCTCTCATCGGTGATCATCGCTGATGAGCCCAAGCGGCGGTGCAAAGCGATGAGAGGCGGCTGTTTTCGCAGGCTGTGTTATGTTTTTCTTCATCCGGGCCCGGTTCCTCGAAAGCCGATTAACTTAATCCAGGAGTAGCGTAAACTTTTGTTTCACGTTTTCAACTTTTTGGTGAAAATTTCTTTTGCTTATTTTTGTTTTTCAAGATTGACGTCTTCCCATGTAAAGTTCTGCCGAAAATCGGCGTTGAACAGCATTTGGGAGAAGAGAAATAAACTGCTTGGTTAATTTTTAATATTTGATTAGCGTTAATCGGCTTTTGAGGAACTGGGCCCAGTCTTTTTACTACCCCTGGGTGCCTGAGGAATTTTTTTTAAGGTCGGAAAGAACGCTCCGCGACTCCAAATCAATGGTCGACCGTTGACCGGAGCGTTCTCTCCAACCTTGAACAAAAAATCCTCTGGCACCCAGGGCATCTTTTAGCTTGCCTTCTACTGTTAACTCCCGGCTTTTACGGTACTTTTTGGTACAAACGTTAAGCCAAAAAAAGTTTGTCCTGGCGTCAGATTAGACTGAAAAGAAGAAGAGTTATGAAGGGAAAACAGCATGTACAGAGTGCACTATTCCCACAACCAGGCAATCAAAAACGGCGTAAATGAAGCAATACTGCTTATGTGAATAAAAGAAACTTTATTTTCAAAATAAAATTTCATGTATTTCAAGTAACC
>NC_090883.1:27594981-27617481 GCF_036669925.1 Montipora capricornis | reverse complement strand
CTGCGTGTGTTGCGAATATTTTGAAATAACTTGTGAAGATTTCAGAATTTGTAGTGAGTTTAAAATGTGTTTCGAAGAATTTGGAATGTGCTGCGCATAATTTGAAATGCGTACTTAATAATTCGAAATATGTTGTGAAATAATGCGTAGTGCCCCTTTTGGGGCACAGTAGTCTTGAGTCTGTTGATGGATAACTAAAAAAATTCACATGCAACTAATGACCAAATGAGCTCAATATCCCACTTGACTGGAATTCTTCGAAAACTGGATGTCTTTCTGGGGAAACGATTTTGAAAGAGCGTCACTCACAGGAACTATCATCGCAAAAACCCGATCGCGTGATTGAAACAGAATGAACTGATAGCATAGCGTGACAATGTGACAATACGCGCCCTCCTCTCACGCCTGTGGTCATTTGGGGTAACGTTTTTCAAAACGATTTCTCAGAAAATGAACTACAGACTTTGTAAGTGATAAGCCGAGACGGAAATCCCTCCTTTGTTTAATCATGTTTTCTTGGCAGCTTTGAGGAATTCCTAAATCTCATGTTCAAAGGATTAAAAATTGAAGACGTACTGATTTTTGAGTTCGGTTTAGTACTTCTGACGCTTTCCCTTTAAGTACTGCGCTTGTTGTTCGGCTCTTCGCCATTAAGATTTCCTCATAACTTTACGGTTAAACACCAGGTAGAAAAGGCGTGGCGGTGTGTTAGTTTTGGCTTCATTGTGGGTATAGTACGCAATCCTCGGAGCATGATGGAGCAGATTTACATCAGGAATCTGTCTGCCTAGCCTTTCAGTTCAGTGTAGTCATGGCCAAATTCGTAGGCCTGTTTTTCGCCTTAGTGCTGTCCAAGCACCTTCTGTTTCAGGTTACGGGACGGTTCAGTTGCAGTTCATCGGGAATATCTGGATGTGAGTGCTTGTTTTTGGGAGCTTGTGACGCTGACGGAAAACAGAAAGATAAGTTGAAGATAAACAAACACGTGCCGTTAGGTCTAGAAGTGCTCGGAAATACTCTGTATGGAAGACAAAACTTGGCGTATTTATGCGAAGGCCGCACAGTAGGTATATTGTACGACTGCAATTATCGAATACCATTGTTTGCGGCCACTGTGATTCGTGGAAGCCAGCTCTCTAAAGCGCCTGGCAACCGACCAAGCAAAAAATTTATCCTTAGCGAGAGTGGGTTAGACAAACATTTTCAGCAATCGAACGAAGACTACGAAAAACCTCTACAAAGAAAGATTTGTTATAAAAGGAGGAGTGGCAATGAAATGGTCGACGTAGATTGGTACAGAGCAAAGAACTTGAAACGCCCGCGGTATAAGGTTTGCACAGGTGCGGGATCGGCAGACGTAGAAACAAGAATGCATAGAGGTCACTTGATTGCCTCGCAGTACGGCGTAGGAGATCAAAGATTGAAAAAATTAACTTTTGTTTACACCAATGCGGTCCCTCAGTTTGCGGATTTCAATTCTGGCCCATGGCAAATCGCTGAAAGTGCACTCGTGGATTGGTGTCGAGACAATTGTGCAAAGAAAGGCCAGAAAAACGTTCAAATATTTATCGTTGTTGGTGCGATTCCTTCTACGATGTTGGATCCCTCGAAAACGAGATACTTTGGCAAAAATGGATTCAGCGACTTTCAGGATGATACCAATTACCGGGTGAACGTTCCTGCAGAGATGTGGACAGCAGCCTGCTGTACCTTTGAGTTTACAAAAGACAGAGAAAAGACTTGGCAGAGGGGTGTTAGGAGTACGGCCTTCTGGAGGAAGAACGTCCCTGGGACGCTGCCTGTCAACCGAGTAGACGTTCAGTGGTTAGAGAGCATGCTAAAAACAAAAAGAAGAAAAGTATCTGAGATATACTTGTTTCCGTACACAAAGGAATGTAGAAATTCGACAAACTTTATCGCGTTGCCTTAGGCCTGAGAAATTATTTCACGTTACTTTCAGTTATAGTTGGTAGTCGGTCATACAAACCTGATTACTTAGCGTACTTCTTTTCAAGCCGTTCGTAAATTACATTTGGAGTCAATACATTCCTTTTGCTTTGTCATTAATAAGCATTTGCCTAAGTAAGAGGAATAGCGAACTCTATGGACGCTGATAACATTGATATTGATGTTGATATGACAACAGAAACCATGCATGATTGTCCAGCTTTGTTACCAAACGCGTTTATTTCATGTTGGTCTGAGAGAACTTGTCCTGCATGACAATTTTGGTGTAGCTTTTTAGTCACAAATGCTTAGTTTGTACTTGAGCTGTCGCTAGCCGACTCGTGGTGAAATTAATTAAGTAAGTAACAAAGATTTATTTGTACTAAATACAATATGAGCGACCGTATTGTATCCGATACACAATACGGGCGCGAATATTGTATTGTGCTTATGAAATGTCAGCATTTAAGTGTTAATGTACACTACGTATTTTTGATGATTTAAGACATTTTAACCAGGAAAACCGAAAGAAACATTTATGTAAATGAAGAGAAACCTGTATCAGAAGTACAGATATTGATTAATAAAACATTTATTTTGTTTTCCCATCATGAATTATTAATGAATTTTATAAGTTTTGTTTATCCTTCTCAGTGAAGTTTAAGTTTCATCAGCCATAATTTCTTCAACGAACTTGGTGTTTTACATAGTTTTAGCTCGACAGGGTTTACGTTTAATTGAAAATATATGAAATCATGACCGTAGTGTTTCTAGTGTGGTTTAGGGGAGGTGTTTTGAAAACATTTTCTCAGAAAATGACCCACGCAGCCAGGAAGTGACGTACATGTAAGCTGATACAGGTTGCAATCCCTCCTTTGTTTACCTTGGTTGTTTTCTTGGCAACTTACTTGTGTTAACCCTTATGTTAAAAAGAAAAAAAGTAAGACGTTCTGAGTTAAGTTTTTAGTTAGTATTACGCTAATTGTTTGGCTTTTCGCCGTTAATAATTTCCGCATCATTCAGTTTTACATCTGAATAGAAAAAAGTAAAGGCGAATCGGCGGGGTTTTTTGGGCTTTATTTCGCACGCGCATGACGAGGCTGTCTTAGAACCGGAATCTGCCTGCGTAGCCTTTCAATTTAGCGTAGTCATGGCCAGATTCATAGGCCTGTTGTCAGCATTAGTGCTGTCCAAGCACCTTCTGTTTCAGGTTACGAGACAGTTCAGTTGCAGTTCATCGGGAATATCTGGATGTGAGTGCTTGCGTTTGGGAGCTTGTGACGCTCACGGAAAACCAAATGATATAACTAAACGCGTGATGTTAGGTCTTGAACTGTTCGCAAATACTCGGTAGGGACGAATAAACTTGGCGTACTTATGCAAATGTCGCACAGGCAGTATAATGTACGACTGTAATAATAGAATTGAGACCCTAAGCACCCACTGGAGGTGATCGGGAAGAGGCGGCGAGGGCCGCCAGGGAATGGGTCGAGGTCGCCACCATTTGGCGCGAAACTAAAAAGTTAAAATCGCGAAGTAGATGCGGCTGCTGTTCTGTTTTGGTTGGTTGTTTTTTTTTTGTTTTGCAGTAGCTCAGTTTGTCTTTTAGTTACATTAATGCCAACCTTTCGAGAAAGCTCTTCTTTTTTCTCCTTCCGCACCCCTATGAGAACTTGCACGCAGGGTATCCAGGGGCAAAACATCCATCACATTTGACATTCCCAGAATGCATTAATTGCTGGAGTGAAGATCAGCAGTAACAAAGGCATGGCTCCAGACTCCAATGCTCTCTCCCCTCCTGGTCAGTCCCTCCCACACTAATTTATGACTACTGTCCGGGTTTAGTCCCCACCAATCCCCACCAAAAAGCCATGGTCCCAGACTATAAGTCATCCAAGTGGAGCAAAACTAGACCACGGAACGGCCTCAAGTTTTCAAGTAGAACCCTCCCTAAAAAATGCAAATCCGAAAACTATTTATTACCTAGCCTTATAGGTGTCATTTTTTCGAACGCTGCCTACGTCTCTGCGTTGCTGGTGAGTAGCATTTTTCCAAGCAAGGCGGAAACTCCTTCCAGTACTGCATTCGCACTATGGCAATTCATGCCCACGGCCTCTCCACATTTGAACCAAAGAGGCCTGTGTACGAACATTTGACAACGACGCGGCGATTTGCTGTTTCTGATTGCAATCCTGTCCTTTAGATCATGCCTTCTGCAAACATAATCTCGTTTCTCAGACCTCTATAATTTATGATGTAGCTGTCTAGCAGTTCATTTTAATGATCGGATACAAGGTCGAGAAACAGAGAAATGAAAGGATGAAGTTCACATGGAAGTTGCTTAAGGTGGTGACACATTTCATGTGCAAGCTGTTAGATGCAAGACCCTTCGACCATTTGAGGCAAGGATGGAGGAAGAAGAAGTGAAGACAGTGACGCGGGGATGGAAACCATGGGATAGAGCCACATAAAAGATGATTGAGTGGTGTCAAGATCAATGGCGGAGAAAAGATCCAGCGGAGCAATTGCAAAATACCCCGTAACACCTCACCACTATTGTTATCCCCTAGGCAGCATTCTTTTAAGAATGAGTCGGAATACAATAGAGCTTATTCTTATTCAATGAAATGCAAATAAGTTGCGGGG
This sequence comes from Montipora capricornis, assembly GCF_036669925.1. Taxonomy (NCBI): domain Eukaryota; kingdom Metazoa; phylum Cnidaria; class Anthozoa; order Scleractinia; family Acroporidae; genus Montipora; species Montipora capricornis. Next base: position 27,612,888 of record NC_090883.1, on the reverse strand, counting down.
TATTCCGCAATTTAGTCGATCCAGCTTATCCCAAAGAAAACTACACCTTCTCCGTCAACGAGCCATGCACCATGCCCCGGTTCGACGACATAGCAGTATGGTTTAACTGCGGCGTCCCTTGCCCCGAGTGCTGTTCAGAACTGGGAGATGACATTTCTCAAGAAATGTCCACTGCCCACACCCGGCCTGCTGCACTTTGGGCAATACACGAAGAAAAAGCATGTGTATGTGACGTCACGAATGACCCTGAGGTCGTCGCGCAAAGAATAACCTGCCCTGTTCTTGGGATAAATGAGAGAGCAGCAAATCTGGACTCTATGTGTGATGAGAATCTTCTAAATGATTTTTCTAAATGCTTTTTACCTTTCATCCCATTGCTTCAGAAATTGTATTTTTGCGGAATTTTTTATCCATTAACTTGAACTTGAAAATGACCGTGGAGCGGTCGAAACGTCGTTCTTCTTAATATTTTTTATGGCCCGTTTTTATAACTAATTGAAATATCACTCTCTCAATTATTAATGGTGACAAGATTACCTTGATCTCTATGTAAAGCCCACTAGTGATCGTTAATTACAAATCAGGCTTTTACCAGCAGTGCTTTTCTTGTTCGGAAGTTTATTATGCATACGGTCCTTTGTTTCAAGGAAACAATAGCGGTAACAGTAGACGTCCTTTGGGACGGTAGGGCTTTGTTTGTTCTTCTTAGAGGTTTATATGGACTTCAAAAAAATCGATAGAATTTCTGACCGAAATACGGAAAATCGAATATGTAATCACTCTCTACGGTCCTATACCCGCCAGCTACACAGGCTATCCACTTGAAAGAGCATTTTCGAAAAGCTCTATTTTCGTGACGGATTTGCGCGAAATAGTCTGGACGGTGAGCCTAAGCAAGAAAATAAAGCTGCGTTATTCGCAATAGTCTTAGGCGATGGTCTCTTTTTAAATTTAGAGTTTTAGACCTAAACTTTTTGCGTTTTGAATGTTGAAAATCTTGGCGTATATGAGGAAAAAAATATGTCATGCCTTCGGCACGGTACCATTCTGAGTATCATGTACATGGAATGATATAAAGCTGAAATAGGTGGCCTTCTCACGAATCAGAACATAGCGAAACGTCTTTTCGTGCCTTGGCGAACATGATTCCTTTATTTTCTATTTGTTTCAAACGATTTTACGCATTTCAAAATGATTTTATAAGTTATAAGCCTTTGAAAGTTTTTCCTGTTACGCGTTTTCCTGTTACTCTGTTGCTCGTTATTACGTTACTCTGTTTAGTAACACCCCCTTTTTGCCACAAAAGCGTAAACTTTAGAGCACGGAAACAGTCAATGTTTATTTAATGTTAGGACGTCTAGACGATTGAAGAACGGTGTATGTAGAGATGGCGTCAGAGACTGGCGTTTTAGTTGGGGTAGAGGTAGATACGAAACAAGCCATTTAAGGTAGCGTTCCTTTTAACCAATCCAGTTTCGGATCTAGTGAATCCAGATTGTTTCAATTTTCGTTTCAGCCGGAACGAAAATCTAAAAATAGATTACGCAACAACGCCAAGGGGCCTGGTAACCATTTCTTTTTCAAAACAAACATGGCGGGCATAATTCGCCGAGCGCCACTAGCATTTTTCTCGTTGTTGGAGGAACTTCTCCAAGGGCCAACTGATGAAACACGCGATAAAAAGGAAGACATCCTTATGTTTATGATGCTCGAGGAGTTTTTGAGAAATTGTAGGAACGCTGAAGTTCGCACTGAGTCGTACGTTGAGAGAATAGTTCCAGCTATGTCAGATTCGTCCTTTCGCCAGCACTTCAGACTTTCGAGACCGACGGCCCAAAGGCTTGTCAACATTTTGGGAACCTGTCCTGAGATCCCAGTACCCCGAGAAAGAGGTCGTCCTACTGTTGAAATTGAAAAACAGCTGCTAATAACGGTTTGGTACCTTGGAAACCCTGAGTGCATCAGGTCAGTGTCAGACCGGTTTGATGTGTCACGTTCAACCGTGTTGAGAGTTACCACGAGAATCTGCAACGCACTTGTGAACAACGTTGCTCCTGATTTTATCCAGTGACCTTCTGGAGACAGGTTAATGCGGACTATTGAGGGTTTCAGTGAGAACAATGGTTTACCTCGATGCATTGGGGCCATTGATGGCACACATATCCCTATAAAGGCGCCACATGACCATCATGAACATTACATAAACAGAAAAGGGTTTCATTCAATGCAGCTTCAGGTAGTTTGTGATGCTGACATGATATTCACCGATGTTTACTGTGGCTGGCCTGGAGCAGCGCACGATGCACGCGTTCTGAGAAACAGCCCTTTATTTCATGATGCAGAGACCAGAACAAATGACATACTTCCAGGACAAACGTACATCATTGGAGATGCAGCCTATCCTTTAAAAACCTGGTTGATGACAGGATTTAAGGACAATGGCCATCTTACTGCACAGCAAAAGCGTTTTACAAATCGTCTAAGTTCAAAACGGATGGTCGTTGAACGTGGCATTGGTTTTTTGAAAGGAAGATTCCGGAAGTTGAGAGTCATGGTGGATATTGACAGAATCAGGTTTTTACCAAAATTAGTTATAGCAGCATGCACACTCCACAATTTCTGCATTTATTCAAATGATGAAATAGATGATTTTCTACAACCTCTAGACGATGATGATGATGCCAATAACTTTGTTAATATTTTTGCTGATGACAACAATGCTGTTCGAAAGAGAGCTGAAATCATGGACATGATTTGCTGAACTTTTGCACTTCATCTCTGTCTGTATGGTGCAAAACAATACATTTTTAAGACAAATAACTAATACAAGCAGGTTCCAAAAAGGAAGGCTTCACTGGGAGGGCGGATAGTCTGCACAAGAGGGGTACCTTTTTCAGTCACACTAAGTGGTCAATTCATTTCATTATTTTATTTGTAAAAGGGTTTTAAGTGAAAAATGAACAAAGGAGATGCAACATCCCTGTTGTGGTCAGTGTAAAACCCAGACTGCAGACTGCAGACCTAGTGACCGCTTCTGTAGGTATGTGATAATTGATCATAATACAGTAAAAACCCTCATGTAAGAACCTAGAAAATTAAGAACCTCCTGGCAGAAATTTGCTACTTTAATACCCCAAAATATAAGAACCTGTTTTGCCAAACTCTAAACAAGTAGGTTCTTACACGTGGGTTTTTACTGTACTTCCATTTTACAAGTTATATGTAAGGGTTAGGGTTGCAACCTCCGGTAAAGCATTGCCATAGCACAACTTTCAAGTACCCTTCTCCCTCCCTTTTCACAGACACTTTCAGCCTGGAAAGGCTATTATTTACCAGTCTGCTGTTATAAACTCAGCTTGACTGTCGAGCCAGTTTTTTTTTTATTTTCTAACCCTCCAATTATTTTCTGCAGCATACTTTATTATAATTACTCTAAAATGAAAAAGGTCAGGACAAATCAGAGCAATTGATTTTGAACTATGTAATGGATTTGGTACATTGCGAGTGTGCTCATGGATAAATTAATTGCCAAGTAAGTTATTGCTCATTGGTTTTGTTCTGAATAAACCCTTTGATGAAGGGTAAAAGGATGAATGTGGGCAAACAAGCAAGATTCTTAAGAGGCTTGGCTGATCATAATGTGGCCTTCCGAAGCAAGTTCTTAAGGACAATGAAAGCAATAGCCTCCATTGAATGGAGGGTATTGTTTTAACATTTGGAACTAATGTTAGTTACAAATGGTGTTGCAGTTTTGTCCATGGTCATTGTTTGTTGTCAAAGTAACTCTTTGTTCTGTAGAAAATTGTTCATTTTTTGAAACAGAACATGTAAACACTTCCAAGAACATCTTGGTATCACATGGAGGGGTTGTTATCAAATCATGCTACAAAACTGGCCAACTGTCAATCAAAAATTGCCCTTTTAATTTTGTAAATACTGTAGAAAACTTTTCACATTCCACAAAAATTGAATTAAATTATTTTGCCTTTGCAAGTTGAAAATATCTCAATATATGAAAATAAATATCTCAATAATAAATACATTTATGCCAAAATTGTCTGAACTGCAAGTCAATTTCATTTGTAACATCTCAATAAATATGAAATATTTCGAGAAAGAATAATTTCTGACAAAATTAAATGGTCCTCGAGAATATGTAATATGTAAATGTATTTAAAATAATTGACAATAAACCAGAGTAACTTAACATGCCTTATTTCGAAATGTCCTTTTCAAATAGCTCCAGCAACCTGTCAAATCGTTGCATCTTTTGCTGGTGCATTTCCATGACATGTTTCTCCTTTTCCTCTTCTTTTTCCCTTTGTTCCCGCTGGTACTCTTTGAACAAATCAGTGAGACTCTCCTTACTCTGAAGAGCCCTTTTGGCCCTGGACCTTTTAACCTCTCTGCGCGGAGTTTCTTCGTTGTCCAATGATGGTCTTCGTCCATCAGTAGAAGATGCTGCAGCTTCTGCAAAAGAACCTGAACTTGAACTTGTACGGATGAGGTCTTCACCAACAGGACCAGCCCTGTTGGAGCAAACTGCCACTGGCTTTACAGAAGGTGTCATGCCAAAGATATCGCTCAGCTCTTCAAAATATGGGCACGTCTTTTTGTCGTTGCCCGACACGTTGTTGTGATCGACTGTTTTTGTGAAATTTTGCTTTAAGTTCTTAAACTTCGTTTCACATTGAGCACCAGTGTAGCCATATCCTTTCTCTTGCATCTCCTTCGATATTTCCTCCCACAAAGTTTTCTTCTTTGACTTTTTGTCTTTGAAAAAGTTCTCCCTTTCTTTGTACAAAGACAGAAGAAACAGCACTTCATTCCTTGACCATTTAACTTGCAATAGCGGAGTTTCAAATGCGACGGCTGGAGTTTGAACCTGAACGATAAGCTGGTCAGGCTCGATTGTTGAGAGAACTGCAAAAAATATAGACATTATACCCAAAGAACTTCCAGTTGTTTTCAACTATTTCCTGAACTTGACTTATAAATGAAACAAAAATTAAACATTTCTCTGGTTTTAAGACCTTTTGCTCAATGTAAAGGAAAATGATTAAAACACCTTGTACCTGAACAGGCTGAAAAGTCCCATATTTCCTCCGCCATGTTGTTTGTTGTGTGCCGAGCTGACAGACCACGTCGTATAATCCACACCAAACTCGCTCCCCGATGACAAATGGAACGGAAATCTTAAACCAGTTTCAGTTACCAATCCGAACGATCCACGTTCGGAGGTAGATTGTTTAGATTGCAATCTAAGATTGGTTTCGCCATAAATGGAACAGGAAATCTAATTTTCGATCGCAGAATCCGGTTTTAGGTTGGTTAAAAGGAACGCTACCTAAAAGTGTGCCCTAGCAATGTAAAATGCGTCCTAGGATATCGCACGTTTAAAGCTTGCAAAATCCTTTATCTCACCTAAATAACTATTTCAGTGATTTGACAGTTGGTTCCAAGCCTTTGCACCTCGATAAGAGAAAGAACTTTTAGGCTTGGTTCCCACTAGCGACATAAGGATCATAATCATAATCATAATCATAATCGCACTCATAAACATAAGCTTCTTATGATCTAGTGGGAACGTGAACAAAATCAAGCCTTGTCATACAGCAACTTTACACTTGCTTATTTCGTGTACCGGCTTTAAAAATGGCTGCCGAACGTATTGATCGGCCTGCTGCCATTAACAGCATCAAATCGGGAATTTCTTCGACAACGGATCGTCATCTTGCACTGCATACTAATCCTGTTACCTCTTGATTTATGGCGATAAGAGAGAATACAACCGGCGTTTTTAGGTAAGCCCGATATTCAGAGAAGGCAAAGACTAGGATGTTATCATACTCTTATTCAGGAACTTCGGCTCGGAGATCGAGAGTAGCACTTTAAATTTGAAAGAATGTCTCTGGAGTTATTTGAACATTTACTTAGTCTGTTTGCTCTACGTATACCCAAACAGAGATTAAAGCTTCGAGAACCTGTTGGACCAGCTGAGCATCTATACATCACTCTGCTATATGATGAAATGGTATATGAAATGAATCATATATGAACTGCGGATATGAAATCAAGTGAAGCTTCACTTGATTTCATATCCGCAGGTCATATATGATTCATTTCATATACCATTTCATCATTGATTCATTCCTCACGGGACCATTAGAACCCACAAATGACCAGCTCCCAACGTCAGTGGCTTTATAGCTCAGTTGGTTAGAGCGTAGTACCGGAATCGCGAGGTCACGGGTACAAACCCCGTTGAAGTCCTGAATTTTTCAGGCTTCTCTACGCAATTGTAAAAATTGCGTTCATAATAGCTTCACTTGACTCTGCTATATCTTGCATCTGGGAATTCTCAACAATCACATTCGTTCCATTTTCGGGTTGGCAAGTCAACTACATCCAAAATAATTACAGAAACTTGCACAACGATATGGGACCGCTTGAATCAACAGTATCTACAGTCCCTCGAACAAGCGACCAATGGAAAAGAATTGCTCGTGATTTCCAAGAATTCTGGGGGCTCCCACACGGCCTTGGAGTTGGCGATGGCGGCAAACATGTCGTCATTGGAGTGGATCGACCTTCTTTAATTACAAAGGAACTTTCAGTGTTCTTTTACTGGCCTATTGCGATGCCCGGTATCAATTCACTTTAGTTGGCATTGGGCAGTGTGGTAGTCAGGTACTTACGATCAGTGTTGCCCTTGAAAACAATACTTTGAATGTCAGTCCACCCGCTGAAAACCTGGATGAATGTAACCTTCGGCCTCTTCAATATGTTTTCGCTGTCGACGAAGGTTTGGCCCTGAGGTCTTTTCAAATGCGACCTTGGCCAGGAAGAAATGTTTCAGAGGAGCATGCGATATTCAATTACCGGTTTTCAAGGGCAAGACGAATAATAGAAAACTGTTACGGCATTCTAGCTGCGAGATGGAGAATCTTTCGTAGAACAATTCGCGCGGATGTTTCCCTAGTTCAGAAAATAATAGAAGCAACAGTTTGTCTGCACAACTAACTACGACTGACAGATAATGCCATGTACTGCCCCGCTGGATTTCATGACTGTGAAGACAGCAGTGCATGGGCAAATTCGACCAGGGGAATGGAGGAATATTGGCGCTGGGGATAAAAGCGCCTTTCGACTCGACCCATGTAAAACCCCAGGGGAAGACCACAGTTTGATGGAAACCTCGTAAGAGAAAGTTAAACAAGCTACTTTTTAACGGAACGAGGAAGAACTGGGCATGATGTGACAACTGCTTGAGTGGCAACATACTGAAAAAGGAATTGCTTAACTTGTATTTGGCTTTACCTACTTTGTATAACTCTACATTGGGGCGCTAGAGGGTGTTTTAAATACTTCTGAGATTATCATTAAGTTCAGGGATAAAACCGTGCATGTGCACATATAGCATAAGTCAAGCATTTGTTGTGTTTATCACTGAACGTTGCTTCTCCTAAGTGTATTTTCAGTTTCTAGTTCACAACACCCCTTTTCCCTATATACTTCCGTTCGCGCGCTAACTTTTTCATTCGTTAAAGGCTATAGACTGATAGCTGAAAGCTTATGTTTTTCAAAACAACAATGGTCGTTTGATAAATTGTACACATTCCTATTTCTTTATGGGAGGACTAGTTATTTTAGCTTTGCAAATTTACCTCCCCCCACCAATTTCAAAGATAAGAAAAGGGCGCGTTTTTGCTCGAGGTCGTACTCATCATTGGCTTCTTGGGAGGGGATGGCCATTTCTCTCTTTATTCAGTACAAGATAACACATCTTCAAAGTTCAGAATAAATATCATCATTCCTGGGAAAACAGTGTAATTTGATTTACGTTTGCAATTGTTTTCCATGTCAGTTTACTTAACACAAGTTATATCGACTCATTTTTTGTTTTATCCTGTAAGCCATTTATCCTTTAAGCCTCTGTTACGCGTTAAAACTTTTAGCTCAAACTTGCGTGCAACGGCGCTGCTGAACAAGTTTCAGGAGGCATTGCACTGTGTAACATGGTCGGTTTCGTGAAACTTTTTTGAACTTCCGTTCGTTGCGAGACAAGTTTCAAGAAAGTAGAACCGCTTTCTATTTCTGCGACAGTCGCAGCAATTGCAGTGGTGATAAAAACAAGAGTTTCACCGTGTAACACCGCTTCGAAGTCCAACTCGAACTAGAACTCGAATCCAAACTCGAGGAATTATTTCTCCCTTCCTTTCCTGTGTTCGTGTAAGTTGAATCTCGTGATCTGGGCGATAGCGTTGCATGATGCCGTCCATTGATAAAAGGGCGAAATATTTTACGACACTAGACAGTTCCGCGACTTTACATGACATTACCTAAATATACTGATTGTCAAGAATTAGTTGCAGCTTGCAACGCAGCTGTGAATACACTCTTTGGAAAACTGTAGTCCCTGTGTATGAACAACAGACTGCCATAAAGAACAATCCAAGCAAACTGTAAACAAATCATGCAGATGAAAGTCAAAGAAGCAATTCACATGTGTAATCTGGAAACAGAAACGGTCGTAAACAAGTAGACGCAATTATACCATTTCTCTCATAATCTGATTTAATATTTACATGAATTTTTCTCTGATTTTAGCAAAAGTACCTGATTGTCAGTCTACTGGATGAGGGGGACATTGGGCTTGTCGTTTTTGGCTATTTTTAGATCGGTTTTTCGTTTTTTGTGCCCAAAGACTTCGGTTTTTCGGTTATGGTGTTCATTGCGGTTTGCGGGTTTTTCGTTTTTTAGCATCTGGTTTTCGGTTTTCGTAAAAAATACGAGCTGTTTTTCGGCTTTGTTATCCGATGTGCTTTTTGGGTTTTTCTTTTTTGTCCTATTTGGTTCCCGGTTTTTCTTAGATTTGAGCGGCAATTGATGTAGAATAGAGTGTTATTTATTTATTTATTTATTTATTTATTTATTTATTTATTTAATCTTTATTTAACCACGGTGCAATTCATCAGCAATATAAAAAAAATATGCACAATTAAAATTTATAGATAGAACTATATAAACTACATTAATAATATCATACAACATAAGCTGCTTTCCATGAATGCCGTGTTTAGAATAATGGCTTAGATAACCTCTTTAATCAGTCGTTTAAATTGATTGAGGGACTCTGCTTTCCTTAGCTCTAATGGCAAACTGTTCCACAAAACTGCGCCACTAAATAGCTAGAGCTGTTTTTTGTAGTGGTTTGTGCGCGGTTGCAGAACATTTACCTTATTCACAGAGTGTCTCAAACAATAACCAGAATCGCGATGGACAATTTTCGAGCAGAGATACTCAGGTGCTAGTCCCTGTAGGGACTTAAATACCATTGTTGCTCTTTCAATTTGCCCTTGAGAGACTAGGGATTTCCATCTTAAGAGTTCAAATAAATTGTTGACATGAGCGTCATAGTTAGAGTAGGTCAAGACACGGGCTGCTCTAGCTCTGTTTTGTAGTTTTTGCAGTTTGTCCTGCAAAGTTACTCCACAGTTTCCCCAAACAATATTGCAGTAGTTAAAATGAGGTTGTACTAGAACCTGATAAATAGAATGTAAGGTCCCATAGGGTACAAGATGCCTGTTTTCACTCACGTGATCAGTAACCTCGTTTTTCCTCCGAAACAAAAGAAAACGTTTAAGTGATAATAGAGCTCAATTCCCGTAGGCGTCACATGAAAACACTCTATAGCCGCGAAACGCCAAAGTTATTGAGAGGAATGCGTGACAAACTAAATGTCACGGTAGGGGATCACGCGTGTCGAATGACGCCCGAGTTGGTGCGGAGTGGATGAAGATGAAGGACCCCATGAAGATCTGAACGAGCATGAAATGAGTGAGAAGCTAGTGACTCTGATAAAGGCCAGCAAGAATTTGATAAATGTAGTGACGAAGTCAGTGCAGATGACAACAATTCCCAGGGCCAGCAAGATGAATTAGGGACATCGACGAATTGTCTCTTCTGTGCAACGTCGCGATATGAAAGGGCGGTGCCCGGGTGGGGGAAGACTCCCATATAAAAAGGGGAGGGTTGGTCGTCGTCTCGCGTAAATTTCGGATTTTGGTCTCACTTAGGGTGTTTTGGGCAAAACGCAATCATATGTAGCCGTGAAAATCTCCTTAGGGTTGCGCGCGAAGAAATATAAAAGTGTATATTTACACTTTTATATTTCTTCACGCAGGTGAAAGTATTAGATGATGACGTCTTTGCCATCATTAAAAGTCGCTGTATTTTTTTATTTTCCTGTGTTATGGATAATATGGTCTCTTTTAGGGGTCAACTTTCATAACATTTGCATGTATACCATAAAAACACCAACTGATCGTTAACTCTCATAAGCCAAAAATATGGGGGGATACTCCCAGAAAAGTGGGGTGGGGCTGTGCGGGCCCACCTCCCAAAACTGTTAATGACCTGGCCAAAGATTTGATACCTTGTTTATGACCGTTGTGGCTGGCACAGTTGCCCTAAACACAAGTTATGAAGGGCTTTTGTGTATGAAGTAGCTTCCTCCGAGAAAGGTACCCAATTTATGACTAGAGTGCCAGAACTATACCCCATTTAAGACCAAAATGGCCGAAATCGCTACCCTATTTATGACCAAAATGGCTAAAAACCCCTACCCTTTGGGGCCCCACATACCTATATAGCCCATATAAGGGAATTCCCTCCCCCCCCTCCCCCCCCCCCCCCCACCCCCTCCTCTCCTTCGGGGTAAGTCTTATTTTTTCATCATGGATCAAAACGGTATTTCGGAAGAGACTGAAGGGGAGAAATGCCGTTTTGGGATTGTATTTTTCTGTACGTAGCTTTCTTTGCTTATGTGCCCGTCCAAGTGACACAGCACAGACCTTACGCCATCTTGACGGGTAGGCAAAGCGGTCAGAAATTACAGTGTTTGAATGGGAATCCGATGGCAAATAAATTTTTCCAAACTTTAATTTTACACAATTTATGAATCGCAATGTTAAAATTCTAGGTAGAAGATTGTATTCACTAAGTTGGAGGGATGTAGCTTGTCTAGATGACGCTCAGCTAATTTTTCTAAATTTCCATACATTTTTTCGTAAATTTGGCTGGGTAGACGCATTTCGCGCGAGCGTCTTCTGGCCAAGCTACATCCTTCAAACATTGTGAATACAATCTTCTACCTAGTATTTTAACGTTGCGATTCACAAAATAATTAAACTTCAATTCTCGAAAAAGTTATTTGCCCTCGGATTCCTATACTACGGTGGCCCACATAGGCAATACACAACTCAATATTGAGCTAGATACACAATAATCTTTCGTGATACAAAACAATTTTTCATGGAACACAACAATCGTTCGCGATACAAAACAATTTTTCACAGAACACAACAATCTTTCGTGATACAAACTAGTTACGTAGAACAGAAAAGTGTTTCACGATGCAAAACAAAAATTTGGAAGACTGGTAACAAACACGGGCAACTTCATATCACGTGATCATGCAACAACGTGCTGTTAAGTACTTTGTGTAAGATACGTATGTTGTCCCGACTTAACGAATGTTACTATGTGTAAGACCACATATATGTAAGACGTGTAAAACTACGTATGTTGTCGTTACTATGTTTAACGATATTGTCCCAGTAAATCTACTGTAATCCCGTAACTTCTGTAACCCCGTGACTTCTGTAATCGTTTAATTTCTGTAACCCCGTAAACATCTGCAATTGTAACTTCTGTAAACCCGTAATTTCTGTTATCATGTTACTTCCGTAACCCCGTAACTTCTGTGATCCCGTAATTTGTGTAACCCCGTAACTTCTGTAATCTTGTAATTCCTGTAACCTCGCAACTTCTGTAATCTCGTAACTTCTGTAACCATTAGCTCCTGTAAGATTCTGTTTGTGCTGTCTTAGTGATGTTCGTGTTTGCCGAAACATCTTTGCTTGTTTATCTACTAGTTTGACTTGAACGGGGCTTAACCTGAAAGCCTTTTTATCCGCCGTTTAATGGACTGGTGTAATGGAAACATCTCGTTCGTGTTTCGAAAAACGCCAAAACCCTCTGTTCATCGTACGAATCGATGCCTCGAGGTGTTTTGAGTAACTTTAGGACTATTTGAGAGGACGTACTTGATTTTTTTGCAAAGGTTAGTAACTTTTTGAGAAATAAATTATAGTGCATATTAAAGGTAGTTTTAAAATCAAAATTTGAAGTTTAGAATTACGATATGGACATCCAAACAGTCCCCCACCAACCTGGGATGCTCTTGCGTGGGGGTCACTGAACGGTCTGTCAGTAATCCAGAAATAGTCTTCTTTTTTATCCCTTCTTTCAACCTCTGAAAAAATTTCAATCAGCTCCCCCACCTTAAGGCGTTATTAGCTACCCAACTGGTTCTGCTAGCCGTTATGATTTTAAGAAAACAGTTTAATTTTTTATAGTAAAGATTACCTAGGAAGGGTTACGTTTTTGCAAACGTTGGCTGTGTTGCACTTATGTTTCAACAGAATTAACTATTAGAAGGTAATGTGAAGTGCTATTTTCTATCCATGTAAACCATGTGACCAGGCTGGGAATTGAACCCATTACCTTCGGGTTAGATCACCGCCGCTCTAACGACTGAGCATTTTCCCAAAGTTCTCTGTCGGTTGCAATTCAGTCATGACAAGTAGAGGATTAACATAGGGGATATCTATTTAAGGTTCATGACGTTTATCTTCTCCCTTAGGACACCACTAATAACACTAGAAAAGCTGCCACTTAGCTGTGAAGTGTCAAGACCATTTTTTTGGTGAGGGTGTACAAATGCACCTGTATTTAACGGCCGAATGATAAACCATTGCAAGGTTACAGAAGTTACGGGTTTACCGAAATTACAGGATTACAAAGTTTCGGGGCTACAGATGTTACGGGATTACAGAAGATTTACTGGAACAATATAGTTAAACATAGTAACGACAGCATACGTAGTCTTACACATCTTACATATATGTGGTCTTACACATAGTAACACTCGTTAAGTCGGAACAACATACGTAATCTTACACGAAGTACTTACCAGCACATTGTTATATGATCACGTGATATGAAGTTGCCCGTGTACGTGTTTGTTACCAGTCTTCCAAATTTTTGTTTTGCATCGTGAAACAGCCTCTGTTCTACGTAACTATTTTTTATCACGAAAGATTGTTGTGTTCTGTTGAAAATTGTTTTGTATCGCGAAAGATTGTTGTGTAGCGAAAAAAAATTGTTCTGTATCGCGAAAGATTGTTGTGTACCGTGAAAAATTGTTTTGTATATGTGTATTCAGCTCAATATTGAGTTGTGTTTTGCCCTTGCGGGCCACCGTACCATACAAACACTCGGAGTTTCTGACTTTGCCTACCCGTCAAGATGGCGTCGAAAATCGTGATAAGGTCTATTAAACTTGATCTGATTTGTAATTACCACAAAGATTTGGCCTGCGGTTAGCTGTCTTCTGTGGGTTATCTTAAGCAAATAATGAAAAATTTGGAATTTTCTTTTCCAGTCTGCGTGGCTACTAGCTATTCTCGTCAATACTCTTTCAGTAGCTCTGATCAATTCGATCCAATTCAATTCCAAACGCTTGAACTCAGATCAATTCGGTTCGAAACTTAATATCCAACTGATCGTTTGATAAATACTTCTCCTTCCTGTATCTCTATGGGAGGACTAGTTTTTTTAGCTTTTACAAAAAGACTTCCCACACCAATTTCAAAGATAGAAAAAGGGCGTGCTTTTGCTCGAGTGCGTATTCATCATTGGCTTTTTGGGAAGGGGAGCCATTTCTCTCCTTATTCAGTTCAAGATAACACATCCTTCAAAGTCCAGAATAACTATCGTTTTTCCAGGAAAAATAGTATGATTTGATTTACGTTTGCAAATGTTTCCATTTCAGTTTACTTAATTAACACAATTAAGTTGATACTGACTCAATTTTTTTTTTATCATTTACATTTACTGACAGTACTCGCACTCGAGTACTCGAGTACTCGCACTCACACCGCTAGGCGGCAAGATTAAGTTATTCAACAAATTTAATAACATTAATGATGTTAATAGTTACAATTACGTTTTAAGCTTTTAGTTTAAGTAGATGGCAAGTTGTTTGTCACACTGTACCTGAGTATTTTTTTGGTAAATAAAGAAGAATAAATGTATTGTTCCAATAGATTTATAACTTTTTTTAACTTTAGTTAACAGATGAAAAAAGCAAAACAATTTACTGCTGCCGGGCTACAAACCCGGAAAAGCTAATTTGTTTAGTTTGGTTCCTTTTGTTTGGTCTTTGCACTGATAATTCAATTTACGTGAACTCGAAATCCAACTCTAAGTCTAACTCGATCTCCAACCCGAAGTCCAACTCGAACTCGAATCCAAACTAGAGGCCGTGAGTTATTTCTCCCTTCCTTTCCCGTGTTCGTGGAAGTTAAATCTCGTGATCAGGGCGATAGTTTCCGTGGAATCACTTAGCACGTAATTACGGTAGGTGCAAGTGCAACCCAAAGTTTGTTGAATGAGAGGTGTTGCATGATGCCGTCCCTGAAAGGGCGAAAGATTTTACGGCACTAGACAGTTCCGCGACTTTACATGACATTACCTAAATATACTGATTGTCAAGAATTACTTGCAGCTTGCATCGCAGCTGTGTATAGAGTGTTTTCACGTGACGTCACGGCGGCCATATTAGTGTCTCCATCTAATCCTCTGTGAATAAACCACTTTCGATATATTAAAATTCAGTCCAAAACAAAAAGCACCATCTCGAGGCTCTGGGGAATAAACTCATACAAATCCTTATATTTATTCAGCTCTATTATCATGCATTGGTTTCGGTGGAAAAACAAGGTTGCTGATGATGAAAACACCCTATACGTTCCGTCTCCTGAAAGCGGCCGGAAGTACTGCAACTTTGCAACTGAATTGAATTGAAGCATAATTCTTCAGTCCCCCATCAATAATAATTTCACTGACGCAAAATCCCTTCCAGACTTTTGTAGTCTCTGTTTTACAAATGTCTAAGATATAGCTAGATATGAAAACTCTCGCGAAAAGAGGTCGAAATTGGAACAAAACCCTTTATTCCGTTCAGGAAAGAATTGTATCAGCTTGAAAGCTTATGACTAAGGATACTAGCGAAAACCGGAAAAAAGAAATAGGGAAATAACCAACAACTTGATGCAATTCTAATAACAAGATCCGTAAACCATGAGTGAGGTAAGAAGTAATTGCGTAAAGACATAAAAGAACTCTGCTTTAGAAAAGCGCATGTGACGTCGGTTATGCTTGGAATGGTAAAGCGAAAGACATGAAAGGTGTAAACCACCAGGCTGAGCAGCATTGACTCAAAGCAGACGGTGAGGCGAATTAATCATCAAAGTTCTAATTTCATACAACAAGCTATTCGTGCAACGTATGTTGTAAAGATTCTTATATTGGAAAACTCGCCAGATTGATTTCCTTCGATATACGAATGGGTCGAGATTGTATGATATATCGCTCCTTTAATTTTAAGTCAAAAAGGTGGTGAATGGTCCTTAATTAAATATTCTGGGCCTCGGAAAATTGTAGGGAACCAAGAAGTGGAGCGAGTAAGAAAGAACATATGAGCTTTTAAGAGTTATAATTAGCGATGACCTTAAATGGAACACTCAAGTTAATTGAATATGTAACTGCCAAGGCAGCTAAGAGGTTATTCGCACTTAGGTTGTTGAAGCGCGCAGGAGTCATGCCAGAGGACATGCTCAAGCTAGAGGTATACACATGTAATACAAGATCAGTCTTAGAGTATGCTGCGCAAGTGTGGCAGGATATTCCTGCCTACCTTTCTGACAAGAGAGCAAATGCCTTTTTCACTTTTAGGTTCTTTGTGCTGCTACGAAGCCTTGGTATAATTATAATACTTTTTAATTTTAATTTAATTTATTAGCTTTGTCCAGTAAACAACGACATAACAGAAACTGAAAATACAAAGAAATAAATAGATGGACAGCGATACCGTAACAGCTAAGGCCAATTACTGCGGACCCTACTTATTATTGTAAATAGACTTAATTATTAGCATTCAATTATGTAAATTGCACTGTTTATTCAGTGTTATTAAACTACAATTAATTTCATTCATGTGTTCATCAAGTAACCTTATCGACCACCTGGAAGGCATGTTTTCCACCCATGGTATTCCTTGCTCAATCAAAACTGATAACAGGGCTCAGTTTATTTCAGAAAAAAAAGAATCATTCTTTAGAGACAACGACATTGATCATCGAACCTCCACCCCACTTTGGCCACAGGCAAATGGCGAGGTCAAAAACCGCAGCCTTCTAAAGGCCATCAGAATTGCACAAGCGAGAGAAAAGAGTGGCGGAAGGAGCTGTTAAAATTCCTCATGGCATATCGAAGCACTCCTCATGCTACCACTGGAGAGAGACCAGCTCAGCTGTTCGTACCAAAATCCTTACTATAGGTCGTTCACGGACAGCAACAGATAGGATAGCCCGTGACAATGATGCAGTTGGTAAACAGACAGGCAAAGACTTTACCGACCATCATCGGAATGCGAAAGAAAGTCATCTGGAACAGTAAAATCAAGTCTTAGGCAGACCAAAAAGGGAAAGCTAGATACACCCTTTGCACCAGAGCTGTACAAGGTAGTAAGCAAGCAAAGAAACGAGGTCACCGTTCAGTCAAGCCAAGGGGTGGAATACCACCGGAATGTTAGTCATGTCAAGAAATACCACTCTGAGTTGCTTGATAATGTTGGTCCAGTTGTTGACATAGAGCCTGCCAAGGATCCTCAACCGGAGCCAACCCAAGGAGCAGGAATTGATTCCCATTGTGTTGATTCTCAACCTGGGAGATCCCAGCGGGAGACGCGGCCTCCCTCACACTTGATGAAAGACTATGAACTTTATTGACGTTTTTTGATTGACTTTGTCTTTTTCTTTTGATTCTTCGCGCACCCATGTTTCAAAGCTGATTATGAGGGGGATTGTAGTGTATTGCGGACCTATGTTATCCAGAGAGCTATGCATTACGAGTGTGATTGTGCGCACCTAAATAAAAAGCCACGAGTTGTGTTTGACACGGTGTTTTATCTTGTTAATCTCTGTTTAATCGGGACTCAATCGCTACAGCAGGCTCGTGTTTTTCTACGGTTATATGCGACTCCTAGTCTTGATTCTTACACGAAGCCATCTCGCAGCAGTCGATTTTTTTGCCAGTCAGGTGTTAAGCAAACACACTTTCAAAATCTGAAGGAAAAAAGGAAGTGGTTTTTTTGATCACAGGGGCACTTTAAACGTGCGATATCCTAGGACGCATTTTACATTGCTAGGGCACACTTTTAAATGGCTTGTTTCGTATCTACCTCTACCCCAACTAAAACGCCGGTCTCTGACGCCATCTCTACGTACACCGTTCTTCAATCGTCTAGACGTCCTAACATTAAATAAACATTGACTGTTTCCGTGCTCTAAAGTTTACGCTTTTGTGGCAAAAAGGGGGTGTTACTAAACAGAGTAACGTAATAACGAGAACAGAGTAACCTGAAAACGCGTAACAGGAAAAACTTTCAAAGGGATAAAAATTATAAACTCATTTTCAATTGCGTAAAATCTTTAGAAACAAATAGAAAATAAAGGAATCATGTTCGCCAAGGCAGGGAAAGATATTTCGCTATGTTCTGATTCGTGCGAAGGCCGCCTATTTCAGCTTTATATCATTCCATGTACATGATACTCAGAATGGTACCGTGCCGAAGGCAGGATTCGGATAGTACATATTTTTTTCCTCATATACGCCAAGATTTTCAACATTCAAAACGCAAAGCGTTTAGGTCTAAAACTCTAAATTCAAAAAGACACCGTCGCCCAAGACTGATTACGAATAACGCAGCTTTATTTT
>NC_090883.1:27582481-27589981 GCF_036669925.1 Montipora capricornis | reverse complement strand
GCCTTGCTTTGAAACGTGTGACTTCTTAGCTTTGCGGGCAATTTAGAATTCACTCTCCTTTTCACTTTATGCCCCACTGAAACATTTAGAAGTTTGTTTCTGGTTATGTTATACCCCTGCTTCTAAACGTTTACGTTTTTAGTTTGTGGCAACTTTAAGTTCACGTTCCCGTAATCATTACGCCCTGATGGTTATGCGTTATTCTCGTTCTTGTCTAGCTCCACGGAATTTTATGTTTGTTTACCTCGGCACGTACTCCACCATAGAGCTGGTTATTATTTTAGTGTGATCCTTGTTTAATTTTCGTTCTTAATTTTGAACTGTTGATTTCATTCCTGAATGCTTGTTTTCGCCGCATTGTCTCACTTTGTTTTATTTTCGTATTGTTCTATGCTTATTGTTACATTTAAATTCCAATCATGTTGGATTAAGAGGTGCGCTGCCGATTTACCCGGCTTATTTATCTAGCACAATGTATTCATTTTTTAATATTTCTGTCATCACAGGATAGTATGGAAAACAGCACTCAATAATTTTGCAACAGGTTGACAATAGTTTGGCTATGTTTCTTTGAATATTTCGCGCTGTCAGTACAATGATTTTTAATTTTGCCCCTTGGCATCGAATGCAATCACTTTACTCTCCCCTTCCTTTTTCTTTTCGATATTTGGGCTTTGCAAGAGACGATTAAGTTTTTAGAGAATGCGCAGGGGACCTCTGTACAGGCGTTGATAAACCGCATAACCCATTATGGTAGCCGCAGATTAGAAGACTTCGACAAATATGATGTAGTGCGCCTCGCAGAAGAGCTCGTCTCTATGGCGAAGACCACTGGCCATGCAAAAGCGGCCAGCTATGACATCATCGCAACCTACCTCAGGGAGAAAATCCATGTGTCGAAAGAGCAATTTAAGGCTTACTTCCTGGCTCTTTTGGCCGATAAGGAGTTTACTAGGATCTTTCATGCCATCTTTAAAGTCGATAAAGTCATTTAAACGTCCTGCGCCATATTTTCGTACTCAGGCGAGAGGTAATCAAAGGTTTTCCTCTTCCAATCCTCGAGTCACCTTCTATAGGTGCGGAACACCCGGCCACAAGTCTACACAATGTTGGAAGCGATCCCCGACGGCCTGCTATTTTCCTTTAAGCGGTTCAGGTCAAAACCAACCCCGACCGGCAACTCAGTAGCAAGACCCTCCTTTTGTATGAGTTTGGGTTCTATTAAATCAACTCAACACCATTACCATGTCCCTTCTTTATATCTATATGTGTATATTCTACCCAACTCCCCCCTCTCCCAGGTTAGGCGTTACCTTATAAAACGTTGTTTATCGATTTTTATGCCCCCTTTTTCCCCTCGGATGACCTTCTCAAAGGGAAGCTCACTTTCCCTCTCGGATAACCGGGGCTGAGTTTGTCATTCCCTGGGCCCATATAACTTCCAATTTCTCCTTTTCTTTTCACTTAAACTCGTTAACCCTTGCTTTCAAGAATGCAAAAAGTGTCCTTGTTTCAACCCCAACGCGGTTAGCATTAATGAATTGCAATGGATAAACATCGATGGATCTGTTATTGATGGCGCCCAGGGGATGGCGAACAATGCCCATATCTCTAATGACGATATCGCCAAAGTCTTGCAAGGAAATGTTTTGGCGGATACGTACGCGTAACTCCTTGTTTTCCGAGATCCAGATAATTTTGTTGTCTGCAGACTGTTCAGCGACGTCGGCTCTAACAGAGAACTACATGGAAATCAACCATCTAAAACCTTTGTATCCGCCTTTCCACACACTTCCTAATCATTCTGCGTCATGTTGGGATTTTTAGGATGGGGGCCTTGAGTTTGGGAGACTGAGAACGGGACTGTCCTCTGGTCCTGTGGTTTGGGACTTAAGGACACGCTTTAACATAGAGACTGTCGGTGCCCAATCTCAAGCAAGCGTGAGAAAAAGAACGGTGAGAATAGAATACTATTCTCAGCGGTCTCACCTCGCTCGTATAAAAGGAGATGTGATAGAAAGAATGCCATTCTGTCGATCAAGCGAAGTGTTGTAGTACAGAATGCTCACAGTATTTTACCCTGGCGTTCTCTCTTTCGCCAATCATCAGGGCTCGTCCTGTTTTCCCTACCCAAACCCTCCCTTTTCCTCTTCAGAACATTCATTAACGGGACGAGACTGTCGGTGCCTAATATCAAGCAAGCGTGAGAGAGAGAACGGTGAGAATAGAATACTAAGTACTGTAAGTGACATTAAAATTAAATCAATTAAAATGGTCAATAAAAATTATGTCGTCTGTTTCAATAAATTTTTTGGCTGTGAACGGTTTTGGTGGGATTTTTCTGTCTATGTGGATTGATGGTGTTCGAAAAGATTCTGACTTAACTAATTTGCATATGTGGGTTGATATTTGATATGCATTTGATAGCCATTTTGTATTTCAAGTGTTCTGTCGTCCACATGATTAATAGGCAGTCATAGTTTGCACGTTTGTTTAGTGATTCTAGTGTAAAATGAAGTTTATCTGGGAAGCCAACAATATTTCTTTAAGTTTATCTGCTGCGCATTTCGGTGAATTTTTGCGTTCTTGAGCAAATTTAATTTATGCAACAATTATTTACAAACAAGAAGCTATTTCAACAAGGAGCTATTTAACAAAGAAATAGTGTTTCACGGAAAAGATTAACGGTAAAAAACGACGTTTCGACCGTGCTTCGGTCATTATCAAGTAAGTATGAGAATAAAATATTGACATACATTTAAAGAGAGAGAAACAAATGTAAAAAGTATGCAAACCATTCGGAAAAGGGGGGCGTTAAAGAAAATAGAAACATGCAGAAAGTCAAAGTGTAAAAAAGGGGGCATTAAAACAATAAAAATATGCAGGGACTATTTAAAAACCTTAGCACGAATTGAATCAGGCTGTACATTGAGACTTGGTCTCAGTTCATTAATAAAAATCATTTCATAAACGAGGCAGTCGAACTTGTTTGTGCATTTCTTGAACACACTAAGATTCTTGCTAAGGTCCTTTGGGGCTAAAAGGTGTTCGTCGCGGAAATGTTTGCCACTAGATGAGGACGAGCCTTTATGCTCAGCAACACATGATGCAGGTGCCGGCGTGTGAAATCAACATAACCTGCATCACACAGGTCACATTCAAACAAAGGCACTGTTGGTTCACCACTGGTGGCTTAAATTCCCGCAGTTTAAGAACACGTTCAATCTTGTGACTCACAAAAACAGGCTGAACGGTGATGTCAATTTTCTGGCTCAGGTCTTTAAGTTGACGCCGAAGATTATCAGCCGAGGGTTGCTTTTTAAATGGAAGAACAATGCGAACAGGGTCTGATTCGTTGGGGTGTTACTAAAACGAGGAACCGCGGACTGCGGAAAAACTTCAATTGAAACGCTTTTTTCCCCCGAAACAACGCTATACTATTGTTTGACAAAATTGCACATTTTTCAAATTCCTCTTGTTTGTCGTTATTTGCTGATCGTGGCAGCGGATAGCCTGCGAAAGCGCAGTGGACTGAACCTGGTCGCATGGTGACCTCTCGTCATGGCCAAATAGTGAAAAGCATTCATTTGCAGAGGGAGCAAGATTAGCAGCCGTTTACATTGCTTTAATGACGAATTTCAACGAACATTTTCCATACCTTCCTGTTAGATTTATATGTGCAATGTGGTGATCTACCCTTGAACATGACGAGTAACTAACCAAGAAAACAGTATTCCAGTTTGTAATTGTACTATTTCGGGGCTGAAAACCGTAAACAACCAAAAGCCCGCCATTTCTAAAACCTAGGCGTCAATGTGCAGGGTCAAAAATAGGAGGCCTGAAACCTAGTATTTTACAGTAATTCTTTAACTTTTAGTTTGATTCCTATATATTAAACGCGGTTTCAGTTGTTCAGTTGCTTTTCTGTCTTGTTATTTAATTTGTTAACCTTTGATTTCTATAAGCACGTTTAAAAGTCAGTGATATTATATATGTCGAAAGTTTTGCCTACCCTCGGACTTTAAAGGCCTTGTAAAACCTTCTGTTGTACAACCTTTACATGAAATAGGTGCTTTCAAGTTAACTGTTGTTAAAGCAATGCAAACAGCTGCTTACCTTGCTCCATCGGCAAAACCTTTCCGCCATTCGACCATGACGAGAGGTAACCATGTGATCAGGTCCAGTCTACCGCTCTTTCGTGCGCTATCCGTTGCAACGATCAGCCAGTTACAAACAATAACGATAAACAAGACAGACCAAAAAACTTTGCCATATTTTTCAAACTTCAAAGAAACAATAGTCTAGCGCTATTTCGGGGAAAAAAGAGCGTTTTTTTAACTGGTTCCGCAGGTTCTGCGGGTTCGGTGGTTCCTCATTTTAGTGACACCCTGCAATGTCTTACATAGACACCTGTCCTGATAAGTGTGAGGATCACTTCTCTCTTCTTCATTATTCGTCACTACTATCCTTCCAGTTTTACATCAACGTTAAACACAAATTTTGGGAAAAGGTAAAAAATGCATTGCAAACCATACCCTCAATACAATACAATACATACTTCTTTAAACGGACACGGTCAACGTTAGGACCGTGACGACCTGGACACTACTTAACTGATAGTTTTGAAAAGAGTCTACCTCGACCAGAAATCAAATTTTGCTCTCGGAGTTTATCGGCTTGATATCTGTTTCAATCCTCTCGGGTTTTTTCATTCGATTTTAAGTCGATAACTGAAAAGCTGTTTTATTTCATACTCTTGTTCATCCTACGTGATTATTTAAAGGGGTGGTTCATTAGGGGTTAGACTAATTTGAAGAACTGCAGACCGCAGAACCGCGAAACCTGCGGAACCAAGAGAAAGAACTGTTTTTATTGAAACCCCATGATGAAAACGATGAGATGTTAAATATCGACTGTACCGGCCGATTATCGCGTTCCAGGTGCCATTTCGAGCTATGATCTGCGTATTTGCACCATCCGATTGGTATCAAAGTTCCCGTGAGGGGCCTGGAACAACAAAACTGAAACAACCCAAACCCATACAAAAATGCTAACCTTAGGCCTAAACATTATCTAAAGCATATTGTTTAGGCCTAAGGTTAGCATTTTTGTAAAGGTTTGGGTTGTTTCAGCTATTGTACCCTTCACCCCCTACCGCCACCCCAGGCCCCTCACGTCCAAGGGCACTTTGAGATATGGAAACAAGTCTTTACCCATCCGATTCAAGTTAGCCGATGTATTTGATGGATTGCGTGACAAGTCACAATAACAATGTAAACCGGCTCAATTATCTGCCTCCGGCAATTTTTCTTTGTTGTTTTTGTTACGAAGTCATTCCGACGAAAGACTTGCCGTATTTACATGAACGGAAGAAGGAACGTATCGTTGCTTCGGCTACATGTTTTACCCTCTGTAGTAAAGTTGATAGTTTGAAAAATCGCTTTATTTGATTCTTTTCGGCGATGAATAAATATAGCGTATACGAATACGCTCACGATTCAAAAAAACATTGGGAAAACTAGAAATATGAGACTAAAGAAACCGCGTAAAGGTACCAAGCCAGGCGCTAAACGAACGCTATAAAGCAAAATAATGACAACGAACAGGCAGCGAAATAGTATCACGTGACCTGCATGTCGAGAAAAAAAATGCAGAGCTCTAAGGCGGGATCGTCTTTTGAGGTCGTGAAATAGAACAGTTCACGGTTTTGAGTGCGTCATGGGTAATCAGGGCAACATGGCGGGAAATTCAAAGCAAAATTAACTGTACACGACTCTTATTTTGTAGACTTTCGCCTTCATAAACCAAACACAATAAGTCCAAGTTCACAACTGAGATGAACTGGACTTGGTATCTATTCTCTGTAATTCCTAAATATTTCTTTTTTTGTCTCCATACATTCTCTGTAATTTTGTGCCTCTGGAATTACAGGAAATGTATGGTACAAACTTTGTTTAATAAAACAATTTCTGCAATAGCCATTCTCTCCAACTTTCTTCTGCCGCACCTTTGAGAGCATATCTTCTGTTCTGGAAAATAAGAAAGCCCAAAATTCCATATCATGAATACTAGTCATCGTTTTGAACTTCCACACAAACCTAGATTTGTTATTGTGACTTGTCACGCAATCCACCAGCTAAAATGGCCAACAGATGGTGCAAAGAGGCAGATCACAGCTAGATTGAATGGCACCTGGGACGCGATAATCGGCGGGTACAGTCGAGATTCAAAAAATGTAAACGTCATTGTCATCGTTTTTATCATGGGATTTCAATAAAAATAGGTCCGCAATGCGTGCTTGTGTGGGATTTCGGTCAAATAAACGTTGATGATTAACATTACAACAAATGTAAAACATTTTGTCATGTTATAGTGATAAATGTCGAGTAAAGATTCCGTAGAATCCCCAAGCTGCAGACGAGAAAACGGGTTAGGGGAGGAACATGTTTGGAATTCTAGTTTCGAGGAAATTAGGGGTGTTTATCATTTGTCAGAAAAAACCGGTTGGGATGACCGGTGAATAATGGTAACAGTTTTCCATATATCAGCAAACCAGCCCAACGAGATGGCGCTTACCACTTGCAATTGTTTTCGGCTGATGAGAGACTGGAAACTGGAAAATTTAGCAAATGGTAAGGAGATTTCCACTGTTCCGTTCGACGGGAAATGCCATTTACTGCGGTTTGTGTATTTCCCAGTCAGCAGACAAAGCTGGACGTGGCCCCAAGTTATCACAGGGGAAGAGACGGGCGGTGATTGACAGAGTTAAGAGTCACTGAAGTAAACATTTTGCAGGTTTGGGCTTGTGACGCATTACAATTGGGTGCATTTGAACATACGAGTTTCTCAGCCACCAAATTAAATCTTTTGCAATTAACCTAAGGGAAATTGACTCAGAGAACCTTTCCCTGGGTAGGGATTGTACAGGATGTGTTTCCCCAGGGTCGGGAATTTGACATGCCCGCCATCTTGGAACACCGAGAGAACCTGGAGATGAGTTATCCAGAATCATAGTTTTCACGTGACTTCTCTGGTTTTCCTGTTTTTCCTTGACACCATGGGGTGAAAGAAAGTAAAGTGAGTTTGTCATTGTCTTTTTGAAATATGGACCATCACTTTTTTCTGTCTTTGCTGGAGTGTTCAGAATAACCGGAATGCTTTTTTTGTCGTGATTGCTTTTTGTATACTTCTTTTCCACTCTATCACTGTGCATGCTTGATTGATTTGAAAGCCTGGAAATAGTAAAAGAACTATTTACAAGGCTAAAAAATAATAACATTGTTCACATTATAATTTTTTTGCTCAATTTTAGGTTCTTGTTCAGTACCACAAGCACCGGAAAGGTTTCGTGTTACACAACAAATTTCTATCAGCTGTTAAATGTGAATGTAATGAAAAAAAATTACTTCAGGGCAGGAATGTGATGATCAGAAGGTACCCAGGGTGGGGAATTTGACAGTCTGTAGGTGCCCGGGGGTGGGAAATTTCAATCTGAGGAAG
>NC_090883.1:27574981-27577481 GCF_036669925.1 Montipora capricornis | reverse complement strand
ATGCTCCAAAAGCAGTCTAGTCACAATGTAATTATTGCTAGAGGCTGCGAAAAGCAAAGATCCCTCTTTTAATACCTGGGGCTGTTTCAGCATTTACGAAATCATTTACCATATAAGGTCAAAATACGGTATATGAGCTGATAACCGAGATTGAGTGAACCAATCAGAGCACGAGAACTGCATTATCCGACGTTGAGAACTTAATAATTTCAATTATACTGGCAGGCCGCTTCGTGGCCCTAGTATAATTGGGATTTATGCGAATCTGAAAGTGTCAATGTGAAGGACTTGCCAGGCTTTAAACACGAAGACGCAATATAAAAGGCGTGGTGCCTTAGGCACATGCAAATGATTTATCAATCAACCGTGGACGCAACCGAGCTCTGTGATAATTTGGGCGATAAAAAAAGCCCCTTATGGCAATTTGTCCGTCATTTGTTATAAAATGGTATCTGTCGTTCTTTTTTTAATCCCCAGTTCCTTTTTGTCGCGCTGTAAATATCTTTTAGGGCTTCTGTCTCTGTGTTGCTGTCTGTTGATCACAATCAATGGTGCTTGAATGAATTCGAACAAAAGCAGAGCGTGAAGCCACCCTTTTTATAGTGCGTCTTTGTGTTTAAGCTGTTTGATTTTAGTTTTCCAATTAACTTAACCTCAGAAGTTTACTGAAGTATCTTCCTACCTCAAAACGACTCGATTTTCAGTAAGTCATGAACAATATTGTTTGCCACGAGGGTTTTTGATCGCAGTTTGATTCTTAAAATGAATTTTTAATTTATGCAAGTTCTTGATGTGATAAATTTACAGCCAATGAAATTTAGTAGCCAATGAGCGTACGAGAAACGCTGCTGACGATAAATTGTGTGAGTTTGCATAAAGCTGCATACATTTTAGTGTCTGCATATTATTTCTGTTTATTTAAGCGGAGAAATAGAGCCTTTGGTTCGTGGATCCACAACAACTTTCACAATGTTATGAAAAAGTGGCCTCAATTTGTTAAATTTCGACCAAGCGGAGGGGTTGGCGCAGTGGTAATATCTCTGCCTTCCAACCCTAAGGTCCCGGGTTGCATTCCCGCTTCTGCCGAGACTGGAATAATTGGCGACCTTCTTTCGCGCTAAAGTTCACTCAGCTTTCCATCCTTCCGAGGTCGGTAAAATGAGTACCAGCATGCATGGACTGCTTAGAAGCGGCTGCAATTTGCGCCTATATATGCTTCCAGTCCGCTGGGGGTAATTTGATCATTGTAAAGCGCCTTTGAGATCTTGTGATAAGGGCGCTATATAAATGCACCACTTTACTTTACTTTTTACCAACGAAATTAGTGTTGTTTACAAGTGACAAAAAGTCTCTTTTTCGGTTTAGTGATCATAAGTATGCTTATTCCATGACATAAATTCACATTAGCTACAGTATGATTTTAATCGCTAGCTTGCTTGTCCTTTTCCTTTTACTTCTTTAGTCATTTCGGGCTGTCGTGTAAGTCGAGCTTGTGACTCTTCCTCGAGTGAAAATAACTCTTGTTGTTTCTTCATTAAGACCCTTTTACTTGGCCATTTTTCTGATGGGCGTTCACTCCACTTCCATCTGGAAGTTTGAATATCAGAAGGGGTCTCTCCTTTGTTGTTTCTCAGGTTGATATTGCATCCGGATTCAATCAACAATTGTGAGATGTCATAAAACTCTTTAAGAGCGCAAAGATGAAGAGGTGTATTTCCCGAATGGTCTTGGACATTTGCATCCACCTTGTTTTCAAGCAATAGCTTGACAAGTGGTTTGTTCCTCCACCTGACTGCTTTATGGAGAGGTGTTTGTCTCTTCCACAGGGATACAGTATTCGCATCCGCCTTGTTTTCAAGTAATAGCTTGACGACAGGTAAATCCTTACGCATGACTGCTTGATGTAGAGGTGTTTTTGCCAACCAGCTCTTGAATATTTGCGTCCGCTTTGTTTTCAAGCAATAGCTTGACGAGTGGTACGTTCTTCTGCATGACTGCTTTATAAAGAGGAGTTTTCCCCCACTGATCCCTAATATTTGCATCAGTTCCATGTTCCAAAAGCAGTCTAGCCACCATATAATTATTGCTAGAAGCTGCAAAAACCAAAGGTCCCTCTTTATTTGGGACTGCTTGAGCATTTACGTCTGCCCCAAGATCAACCAGGGTCTTGATTAATACACCAGAGGACGTCGGACTCGCCAACAGCAATGGTGTGATGTTGCTCTTTGCAGCGACATTGACATCCATACCATCATGCAAAACGAGCTCAATCACCTTCTCTACATCACCGCTCATAGCGCATGAGTGCAGCTCATTTAGTGTTTCGTCAATCTCAACCAATCTTCGGTGCAGCTTTTCAATTTCAGCATGACCTGGTTTTCTGTAATCATGAGCTGATTGAAAATCAACTGCTGATTTGCCATGGAAAATGGACACGTTATTACTTACTGTTTCGCATTTCATTTCCTCCACAAAGTTCTCTAGAAAGGTACTTGCTCTA
>NC_090883.1:27557481-27567481 GCF_036669925.1 Montipora capricornis | reverse complement strand
CAAAAATGTTCAAAATTTGCCAACACTTGTCTTGAAAATTTGTGTATAAACCGTACGTGTTCTTCATCCTGTGTGCGTTTGAGATCACAACCCACTTCCCGACATTTTTAGCAGTATCATAATAACAGTTAGCCTTGCTTTCACGTCGACTGTCAAGACTGAATTGTTTGCATTCTTTCCAAACAAATCATGTTCTAGAACAGGTATTTTGAAGAAATTTTTACTTTCTATATTGTTTCTAGTAAATACTGTGGTATTACTGCTTACTGAAGAATATTTTACTAACTTTTTCCTTGCCTTTGAATGAAGTGAAAGTCTTGTAAAAATCAAAAATACCGTTCCCTTAGTTCATAAATATTTGTTCATAATACGTTAGCTAATTTTGATGCCCAGAAAGTTGGAAATCGTATTTCCAAGCTTCTACATTGTAAATGTCTATCAGTAGACACTTACTCAAATTTTATCTGACCATCTTTCAATGAATACACGTAAAAATAGTAATAATAATAATAGGGGTTAATAATAATAATAATAATAATAATAATAATAACAACAATAATAATAATAATAATAATAATAGTAATAATAATAATAGGGGTTAATAATAATAACAATAATAATAATAATAATAATAATAATAATAATAAGGCAGAAAGCCATCATGTCGAGCTCATTGACTCTGACCAGAACCTTTTAAGTCTTGGCATAACTTCAAGTACAGTGTAGCGCACATATAGAGAGCCCTTGTCTAGATAGTTAGTGCTTAGTTGGGAAAGATACTTTGTTATTAGTCTCTAGTTTCTCTATTTGTTAGTACTCTTATTATTTTAATGTTGGCACTTCCTAGTGTACCTATGGGTTACACAAGACGCCCCAGTCGTATTAATGACTTAGAAGACATCCTTACGTTACTACTGTCATAATAAAAGTTTAATCACTTATTTAACGCTATTTACATATTTATTCTGATTAACATCGCTTTAGAATACAGTGTTCTCACCAGGATTAGCACAGTAGGGAGAGCACTCGCCTCCCACGAATGTGGCCCGGGTTTGATTCCCAGACTCGGCGTCATATGTGTGTTGAGTTTGTTGGTTCTCTACTATGCACAAAGAGGTTTTCTCTGGGGAATCTGGTTTCCCCTCTCCTCAAAAACCAACATTTGATTTCATTTCCTTTCATTGTTAATTACAGTTTACAGTATCGACTAGACACTTAAATAAATTCCTTTCCTTTCCCGCAAAATAAATAGAAATGGCGCATTAAAAGCGATGCAAATGCGCCCACTTGGGGGCAAAGGGATGCTACGAGCGAAACAGACTTTTACAAGTAATGTTAGTAGTCTTTTAATGGTTCCAGCGAATACTCCAGCTCTTTGCTACTGAACGAAAACAAATTATCAAAGTATTCAAAGCCCTTTCAAAGCCTTCAATTTAATTGACTTTTGCCTCTGTCAGTCACGCAAGCGTTGCCTAGCTTCGACATCTTGGACGCCATATTGGATAAGGAAGGTACTTTGTGTAACCGGTAATTTAGAGTGCGGGGCGGGCTCATGTTGTTCGTCGTGGCACGGAGAAAATTACGTTCTTTCTTTCGCCCTAAAGTACCAACGATTTAAGAAAGTGTAGACGATCATTGCTACGCTCGCTGGTGAAGAGGACAATGAAGAGGACACCGTACCAAGCAAGATCAAAAAGCTATTTCATTGAAGAAAGACCGTGTTTTTCATGGCTTGCCTATGATGCCGACAAAAATATCACGATCAAATGCATTTACAATATTGTCAAAGGGCCACCATTTCAGGAGTTCCAATTTGAACGTGCCTTCATGAAATGGACAGAGAAATCACCAAGGATGTTTTCCACCCTAGTCATGGACCGCAAGTAACTTTGTCCCACTTAAGGTGGCTCAAAACAGTTTCAACACTTCTAATAAACTCTCTTTAGAACGAATGACGCTACAACACTGTATCATCTTACAGCAATGTCATGGTACCATATGAAACACCGATTATCTCCAAATAAGATGTGGTTATTATTGTGACGTAATAAGTTACCTTGGCAACGGGAGAGCTTAGCAAAACATCACATATTTTGGATTTTAGTTGCTTATATCTAAAAAAACGAACTCGGTGAAACCCCTTTTTAATTTGTGAGAAGTGATCAGAAGGCCAAGATGAAACTTTCTGCAAAGTAAAAAAAATTCTGCAGAATCAGAGCCACCTTTAAAAAAATCAAAGAAATGAGGTGGCTCTGAATTATCTGTACAGAATTTTTTAAACTTTGCAACAAGTTTTATCTTGCCCTTCTGATTACTTTTCAGAAATACAAAATCGGGGTCACCGAGTTCGTTTTTGGGATATGAGCGACTAAAGACAAAATAAAGGGTGTTTTATACAGCAATTGCCCATTGCCACGGTGACATATTACATCATAATGACGGCATCTTGTTCAACAATAGTTGGTGTTTCATAAGGTACCATAATACAGTCAAACCTCGATTATCCGGACTTGCTGGGACAAGACGAAATCAGAGGCACCCAACGAAAATACAGTTCAAAACCACTTAAATATAGCATTTTGAACGTGTTTTAGTATTTAAACGGTAGATATAGGCACATTTTTATCCCTTAAAAAAATTTCATCTGTTCGGATTCCCTAGCTGGAAGTTTAGTGAGTTTACCTTACCTTTTCGAAAATTTCGGCTTAAAAAAAGGCTGCCGAAAATTCTAGGTGACCTTTTTAGGGTAAAAATCCGTTAAAAATGGGCAATTATACCATGTTTTAGATGTTCGAAAATCCTAGGACAGGCAGGCAAGCAAGGAATTTTGCAACCAATTTTCAGAAAATTCTAGATCACAAATCGTCTTCCGAACAAATAAAAACTGACGTTGGGTGCCCCTGCATGACGAAATACTCCGGATAATCGAGGGATCCGGATAATCGAGAATATGGATATTATGTCCCTGTTCTTTCTGAGACTCCTCAAGATTCTGTGTTTTTTGAGATCTGCAGTGGTAGGTCTATACGAGGATATGTAGCAGTGAGCCAGGTGAGAAAGATCTGCAACTATTTTGCTGGTGTTGGAGGTGTCAATAAGATGTCTTTTCATCGTCTGGCTAATGTCATAACTTTCTTAAAGATAACGATTTGCTTTCTGCTGTCTCGACCTTTTGGTTCCATTATCCACGACATAGCAGCCAGATATGAAGGACGTCTCAACATTTCTGATCTTCGCAAACTCGAGAAGGTCTCGATCAAGGCAAGGAAAGCTGAGTTGGACTTAAACTTCCTGCGAAACTGCCAATCCTTTGGTGTCTTTCCTAAGTTCATCTGTTTCCATCTACCAGCTACAACGAACCGACAGGATGCTTTGGCCTTCAGGAAACGACTATTACGAAGCGCCATACAAAAACGAACAAAGGAATTTCACAAGCTGGTCCTCCAAAGGGACAGCCTATTGGAACACAACTCTACCATCTTAAACACACTTGATCGCTACATTCTGCAGAAATCGATCGCCCACAACGTCTCGAAAGCCTCCGGTCACTTTATCAAGGCTCATGACAAGAAACTGAAAAAGCTGACAAAAAATGTAGTTCTTCCTTTCACCTACAAAGATACCATCACGAATCTCTTTGGTTACAACCTCACCCCAGATCAATTGGAAGCACTAAAGTTCGGTCTAACACACTCGATTTATCCTCCGACCATTAGCAAGACTGATATTTTTGCTTGCTTCCAACTGATTAGCCACACGATGAAAAGACATCTTATTGAGACCTCCAACACCAGCAAAATAGTTGCAGATCTTTCTCACCTGGCTCACTGCTACATATCCTCGTATAGACCTACCACTGCAGATCTCAAAAAACACAGCATCTTGAGGAGTCTCAGAAAGAACAGGGACATAGTCATTTTGAAACCCGACAAAGGGAACGGTATTGTAATCCTTAATAGAACTGCATATGACAATGGTTTATTTAATATGGATATTATTGAGAAACAAAAACTGATTAAATTAAAATAGCGACATTTAATCGTGAAACAAAACATTTGTAAATCGTTTTGAAAACAATATGGTGCACATCTTCACTGTCCGTTGTGAATACCTGTACCCATGTGTATTAACAATTAAAATAAATTTAAAATGTTTTTACATTGGCTTTATCGAGCGATTTACGCTTCAGTCCTTCGCTGGTCTCTCAGTTTCTGGCAAAATTCATGATCGTTTTCTCGTTCGTGCTGATATTAGATATCTGCTGCTCACTAATGCCATATTCAGCTGACAAAATGGTTCCTTTTTCTCCTTTCTCTAATCGCAAAATTATACTGTCTATCTTTTATCGAAAGAATATTCAGGACCGGTGTCTCTAAAACTAAGACCCTAAGACCTTGAAAACTCAAAAAAAGTAACCCAAATCCCTCAATTTGGCTAACACTCTAAGTTTAAAGTTCGTTTTTTGAGTTACCTCAAGTGAAGTTCAAGGCCTTCGTTCGCTGTAACTTGTTTCAAAGTGAAAGTTGGGTGATCCGCCATATTTAAGCAAGTAACCACGCTCTACGTGTGGCCGCACATCTTCATTTCCAGTCGGATGTATGTATTGGTCCTGCGACGCTCTAGGCCTAAAAACCAACTTCAAGCCTAGGGTTAGCCAAATTGAGGGTTTGGGGTTACTTCTGTCGAGTTTTCGAGATCTTAGGGTCTTAGGGTCTTCGTTTTCTAGACACGCCATTCAGGTCGCTGTGTAGCTTGTCCATTTTGCATACAACGCCGAACGAGCCGATAGAGCGTGAAACTTCACTTAGCAACAAAGCAACTCTACGCCAATCAGAACTCATTCGAAAGTTCTTCATTAGTTAATTACGACACTTGCACGCACTGCTTTTGATTTTTGAAAGCGAAACAAACTCGCCTTTACTTCACTTTTCAACGCTGTAGTTTTAAAAAGAATATGGCTACGGATCTTGATCATGCCTTATAAATATTCATGACAAAATTGTCCGGATAATAGAGGTTCGACTGTATTGCTAATACATGATACAGCGTTGCACAGACGATTCTTCTGATAAGAGCCTTCCTTGGAAGCATTGGAAGTGGTTTCAGCCACCTTAATTAAGCTCCTGCAGAGTCCCTGTTTTTTCAGGAAATTCCCCCACCGGGACACAGCATTCATCACTGTATCTATTTCCTAACACCCACACAAAAGGCAGCGCAAACTTGGTGTATAGTATAATTTGGTCAGTGGTAATGCAGAAATTCAACTGAAAATACGATATTAATACAAATCTCTTGAAGAACCTGATCTCTTTCATCAACATTTGCACCATTCTTCAGGTGCGTGTTGACCTCCTCATATTGTCCATTGGCTGCTGCCCTATGAAGAGCACTTCGAGATACCTACGGAAAAAAATCACAAACTTAACATACAATATGAAGATATGAGTTTATTTAGTTTGATTTCTATAGTGTCCCCAATTCAAACTGGTATCAATTGCTTTTCTGTGATCATGTCAGGGTCAAATGCAGCTCTACGAAAGTGGGAGAGGGAAGGTCAACTTGATCTCCTGGCTGATCAAACCACTGGATTATGCAGTCTAAATCTGATTCGCTTAAAATAATTCCCTAAAATATGGCCACATTCAATTCGAACTGCACACAACTCAAATCAGAGAAGGGAAAACTTTAAACCAAAGCCACGCCCACAAGTTTTCCAGAATGTTAGTTGTCATGTCATTTTCAAGTTATTTGCCAAAACGTCCAAACAAGATAAATTCACATTTTCATAGTATTTAGCGCTGGTTAGCGCTAACCATGCTTCGGGCAACCAGGGCCAGAACTGTTAATAAAGTCCCACAACATGTTATTTTGCCAAGTAATCATTTTGAAATGACTTGTAAAAAGATCACAAGACCATAGATTTTGTCAGATTAGTTTTATGCTTTGCTAGCAATATCGTTAGCACCGAAATAGGGGATTTGTACCCCCCAATCTCTGTTTAAGAAAGGCGTTTTTTTGTTTTTGTTTTTTTGTTTTTTTTGTTTTTTTTTGGGGGGGGGGGGGGTCCGGCCCCGACCGCGCCACTACCCATGCCTATGCCACTGGTAGAACAACATTTACGTCTTCCTGAGCTGTGTCACCAACATTGTTTGACTACGCACAATGCCAAGCTATTTACAGTTGTCATCATAGAAAAGTGATACTCTGGGTAAGTCATTAATACACAAACAAAACAAATAACATTTTGGGATCCCAAAATGAAGTCTTCAGGGACTTAGGATGTAACAGAGAAATTTGCTGCTCATATTATTCAATACATCCCTTTGTCATAAGATTATGCCATATAAATAGGAAGTACACGTAAACAATGGGCCAGTGAGGCCTCCAAGCTTCGGAAAATCAAGAATATATTACAGAACAATTCTGAAGATCGAGACTCATTTACCATTAATGACTTGGGCATGCTTGGAAAATTCGCAGTGCTCCGAACTGGAGTTAAAACCTCAAACTTTGCTTATTTCAATTGCTCCAATACTAAGCTACAGGACAAATGAATGTGGGAGCGACATGAAAGCTATTAAACTACAGGTTCTTTCAAATTAATGGTGAATTTTAGTGTATTTCATGAACAAAGAGACCAACTTGTTGTCTTACCTTGAGAGTTTTAGAGAATTAATGAAGTAATGAAGTACTGAACTAATCAAGTACTTAACTCAGTAATGAACTAATGACGTACTTAACTCAGTCATAGCTCAGTCAGTAGAGCAGCGGTGATCTAACCCAAAGGGCGTGGTTTCAATTCCCACCCTGGTCAGAGTTTTTCTCTGTCCTTGTGTGGGCACATTTCCATTCATAGGGCTAACGCTCACATGGTTAATATGGGGTACAAAACAAGCACTTCACTTTACACTCTAATCAGTTACATCTGTTAAAATATATTTGATTTATGACAAGGCTTAACATTGGAAAGACAAATTTGAACTGCAGAAAAAATCAAGTTAAGATGAAGAGCAGTAACAAAAGGAGAGCCTGAAAAACTCAGGCCTGAAACAGCATTCGAACCCATGACCCATGGGATACCAGTGCAGTCCTATACACTGTACCATTCGAGATATCAAGAAAACTAGGAGGTGATCATTTTGTGGGTTAGAAATGAATCCATAGAGGATGTTCATGTAGATATGACAAGACTTTTGATCATCAAAGTTATAAACATACTTGAGCAGAAGGAAAGGCTTTTGTAACTGCTCTACATGATCTTGAATCAATGTTAGTAAAAAGCTGTTCAACAGTTATTGTCCTTTTTGGAAGAATCATGGACAGGCAGATTCACGATTTTTCATGGCAGTCAATGTATAACATCGTTGTTACAGTACGTTCGTATACAAAACTTAAATTAAAGCCAGTTGAGATGTCTGCATGCCTGCCAGGATAAAAGCAAATGTCTGTTTTTGTTTTGTTTGTTGTTTTCTCTTTTTTTCCATTCTTTTGTATTTTTAACATCAATGTGCCACTTGTTGTTCCGATGCACACCCATGGTTTTTAGAAATCCATTAGGCTCTTTACTGCTTCCCATTGGCAAATAATGCAAGAAACTTACCCCGTTGTAATCTGCAGATGTGTCCATCCCACATTCTCCGGATCCTTGTGAGGATAAGCAAGCACGGTCTGCTTCTCCTTAGAACGAAGACATGTCAACAATCAGATTAAAAGAGAGTTGGTCGTTAACTTTTTAGTTGTACTTTCTTATGTTGTTTATGTACATAAATGTGAGAGTGAAAGTGTGCAGCTTGAGTACAGTTTTATCAAAACATCAATTCTAGCGATGGAAATAATTACATAGGTGTAGGGCAGACTATTCTCGCACGAGGAAATTAATTGCCATTAAGGATAACAAAAGCATTATCCCGCTACCTTTTCTCTTGACCAGCTTTACAGTTTAGCAGCACCAATGCATCGCAAATTTCAAGCTGTAGAAAAAGACTACATGGTATACATGTAGATTATAATACAGAAGGGCCAAGGTCCAGCTGCTACTAGTACAGGGTACGTCCCATGCATAACCCAAAACCTCTTTTGATTGTTTCATCAAATACCTATCTAATCAAGCACCTGAAATTTTCAGAAGAGCTTTCCTGCAGATCAAGTAGTTTTCCTCTTCTATGGTTGTTTTCAGGCTTATTGCCTCCAGGCCAAGTTTCTGCTTCATTTCATCGTTTACAAGGTACTGCTCAGCCATGCTATTGAGGTGACCAGAGAGATAGTCATTCCACAGATGTTCAAGACCTTTTAAGGTTTGGCAATCCACAGTGACTTCAAGAGAGCCCACACCAACAGACACTAAGGAAGCCTGGTAGCAACTTTCTAAAAGTTTAATAAAGGCTACCAATGCACTTAGATTATCCGAGGAATTTTCACGGAATTTCTCAAAGTTTTGGATTGACTGAGCTAACAGTTTATAGACTTCTTCCTGTTGTTCTTTCTCCAGACTTGGTGCACTGATTAGGATCTTGAGAAACGTGTCTGAAAATAAAAAGGCAGATATCATCAATCAGACCCTCACAAACAGGCGATAAGAATCTTTGGGTATTATTTTCATTAAGGTATCTTATCCACAGTTTCTACATTGGCATTAACATGATCCAATAGGGTCAGCAATAGTTTCGTGTACTGGCTGTTTTAGTCATTCCTGTTCCGTTCATTGGCGAGAGAATAATTTCTAAGCTTATAGCTAAGCAGACTTGAGTTTATGAAATTGTGTTCTTCTGTTGTTGTAATTGTTCATCAGAGCCTTTTCGAGATTTTTGGACAGCTGGGTTGTAGGTTGTGACTAACGGTAGAATCTCATGTCTTTCTTTTGATTTAGGCCGTAGTGCCTCTTTATTCTTAGTAAATTGAACTTTGTTGAGAATGTTTTGAACGAGTGCCTTTGGGTATCCTCTTGTTTCAGAGCCCTTGTTCGAAATCTTGGTTGTAATTCTCGAAGTTCTCTACATCTACATCTACATAACCAGCAATCGGCAAGGTCCCTTTTTTACTTGTGGATGTTTCTGCTTAGGTGTTCTCATACACCAGAAGCCGGCCACTTTTGCTGGAAAGAACAGGACAGCCACAACACCAGGGACTTCATCCCCTACTCTTCTTGAATAGTGTGTGGGTTCTTTAACGTCCCACAGGGAACTTATGAACATAGAAGATACTTGTGAGACGGGGCCTACGGTTTATAGTCCTTATCCGAGAAGACTTGAAAGCCTTACAATTTGCAGATAAAATTACAAACTAAGGAAGCACTTTCTCCTCAGTTATTGTAAGATCCTGAGTGTTGATCCGGCCGGGGTTTGAACCCACGACCTCCTGCATGACAGCCCAATGCTCAACCAACTGAGCTTTGAATGAATTTCTTCATACGAGGAGCAATGCTTCTCCTTTGATAACACTTTTTTTTATGTTTAAACGGTGTAAGTTTGAGAAGTCTGTACACTGAAATGTTTCAGTTGCTTTGAAATGAGCTTGTGTGTCTAAGATGATTTGAGTTGAAAATCATGGTCCTTGTACATGGTGGACCTATTTAGGTCTGTAGTTCAGAGAAAGCCTGTCGTGTAGACTACCAACAGAACTGATGTGAGATTCTCTTGCTCAGTTCATAAGCATCAAACAAATAGGGTTAGTGTGAAAAGGATTTAAAACATACAAGGAGCTGACTCCGCAATGCCGCTAATTTTGACAAATTTGAAGGACTTTACAAGAAAATACCGTAAACCATTCCCAAAACAAGAAAGCATTTTAATAAACGAACATCCTTTTTACATGTATGGGACTAAGACCCACCAATATACAAAGTATAGGCGACAAAGAATTTTGAGCTGTGCCGGCGATTTCTTCGATCCTCACTGACATTAATTATTTTACTCTAAATTTGTTTAATTCCCGCAGTTCATAGGCATGTCTTTAAAGGGAGAGTGCCATGGTATTGCGCATGTTCTAGCCATAGCGAATGTCA
>NC_090883.1:27537481-27547481 GCF_036669925.1 Montipora capricornis | reverse complement strand
CTTCTCCACGAGATTTCCACACTGTTCCTTCCAACAGAACGTTTCCTTATAAGAGTCTCTCAGTGATGTCATCTCACGAAGCCGCCTTTTATGTTTTGCTCTGACACTTTCAATTTTTTTTGCCCATTCAGCAGGATCATTTGAACAAACTATGCATGTGTCTCCAAAGTCAATCTCTTCTAATGCGCTTGCAAATCCTGAATTACTTCCTACGAGAATTGGTAAACCAGCTGATAAACCTTCAAGGGCTACAAGACCAAATCCCTCTGATTTTGAAGGCATGATGACAAGGTCAACTTCACAAAAGAGATCCTTCATTCCTGCACGGCTCTGTACAAATTTTCGCACTGTCAGCTGCTCATCAGTAATTCCACAGTCAAGAAGTCTTCTCCTGACCTCATCCTGCTTCCCATCAGGGGCACCCACAAACAGAAGATAATAACGTTTTCCTTTCAGGCGTTGATCAGCAAATGCCTTAACGGCTATGTCATATCCCTTCAGTTCAAAGTCCTCATCGTCTCCACGCCCACACAACAACACCTTGAAATCATCATTACTCTCAACTTTGGCCTGTTGCACTAAATCCCCAAATTCCCTATTAAATAGACCCGGAACTATTTCAAAAATATCCTCATCCTGCTTACACCCCTGCAAATAGGAAGAGTAAGCCTTTTTAAGTCTTGGTCCCACTGGAACAACAAGGTCAGCATATTTGCAAAGATCAACCTCATCCCAGTGCTTCTGTTCACCTCTTGTAGTAGGATTATCATAACCCTTATATTTGCTGAGGTCTTCTGGAGCAGTATGCACCATGTGCACCCATTTACAATTTTGGAATCGTGGAGAACGTTTTATGATGTTAACTTGGCGGCCAAGTTTCACACCATGGCCAACAACCACATCTATTCTGTGATCTGGAGGTGGAAAGCACAACCAATCAAGAGGTTCACTGAAGCCCGGTTGTTTCCCTGCATCAAGAACATTGACCCCAAAATTTTGAGCTTCTATTTTGTCTTCATCTTTACAAGAACCCTCTGGGACCAACAAAGAAACTCTGACATTTGGCTGTTGTGACAGATGAACTGCAAACTCTCTGTTTAATGTTGACAACCCCCCAGCCGATGAATTCCATTCACTCCCTAAAAGAGTAATGTCCAGTGCTTCCTTGCTTTGGACAAAAATGTCCTCTGCTTCTACAGATACTCTTCCTTGTGCCATGATTCCAATTCCAATTGACAGACAACTGAAATGGTTTACAATATAAACACTAAGTATTGAGAGTGCTTATTATATACTCAACAAATAATCTTGTTTCTGATTGGCCAATAGCGAATGCATAAATAGGTTATAGAGTGCAATCCAGGTTATAGAGAAGTTCAATACGGAAGTTGCTATGGAAACACCAGGGAAGTGCCAAATTTGAACACCAAAGTGAAAAAAAATGGCTGACAGTGGGTTTGCTTTGTCAAACCAAAACATCGTTGAGCAACTTAAAGAAAATGCGAAAAACAAAAACATGTTGAAAGCTACACAGACCTGGTTGAATGTCTGGCAAACATGGGCGACTGTACGAAAACTAAACCCAAAACTGGAAGAATACGAGCAGGAACAAAGTAGCCTGTTTGTGTAACTTTTTTTGAGAATATAATAAATAAAAAATCGTATGAACCTGCTCGTGCATTTCGTGATTTGTGGTCATTCATGATGTTTTGAAACTTCTCAAATTGCACTCGCCTACGGCTTGTGCAATTTTGAGAACTTTCAAAACATCCATAAATCACAAAATGCACTTGCATTCGATCATATGATTTCCTATACTTATCATACTTTACAGCCAAATCTTCATCCCGATATAAATTATGGTAGTTTTGGCAACGTTTAGGAAGTGGGTGCTTAGTGGTGCATGGGCAATAGACAAGTTATGTTTGCACAAATTTCCCTAATATTTACTTTCTAGACTGCACAAGCAAAGAATTGAATAAAAATAATTTCATCACAACTCTGTCATGATCCAAATATGGCCCAACAGTTTACACTTGATACAACTGTATTAATGAGCACAGAAAGTCCAACTAACATTACATAAAAAATGTAGGTATCTCTTACCAAACCAGTAAGTGCCAGTACAGTAATAACCTTTTTTTTAACCTAGGCAGTTATGTGCAGGCACTTAGATGCTCTGACTTGTTTGTACCAAACTAAAGAGATATGTCTAGAAATGCACGCAATTGCAAAACTAACTAATAATTCAACCAAAAAATTTGTTAAGCACTAACGAAACGTCAGAAGAGTGCAAGCAAACATTTTCCTGGCTGTGCCAATATGGGAAGATGACACGTCACATGAATCAACACAGATGATCATGTTTTACTTATTAAATACACATGAACTCAGGAATAGAAAGGTGGAAAAGAAAAATAGGAAAGCAACTCTGTAAAAGACATTGCCATTTTTGTTGGTGTAATGAACTGTTACTCATGGTCATTTACATGTAGATGTGTTATATGATTACAATGTGTATGTAAATACAAATAAATTATTATAGTGCTTCCTGGTACTACATCTAGTTAAACCTTCAGTCTGTTAGAATGATTGTTGTGAATCTACGTACATATGACTCTGGGATTCAAGTCATACCAGTCTTTCTAGAGGTGAAATGATAAAAATGAACCCTTACAGGTAATGACTACATGTACATTTTGGGTTATTCTCCTATTCTTTTTTGCTAATGTTTGTTTGACAATGTCAGCACATGTTATAAAATGAAGGCATGCCATGGTCTTACTGCCTGAGTGGAAATGGTGGATGGGAGACTTCTCCTAGTTTTGCCTGTGTAAATGGCATGATTTCTGACTTGAATTTGCCCTTGTCTCTTTTGACAGCAGTGAAATTATGGTTAAATCGTAGAATGGTATGTACCAATTTAAGATTTGTACTTATTTTACAATGAAAATCTCCTTAAGATTCATTCGAAGTCATTCTCCAATTCTACGACTTCTCCGATTCTACTTTAAGATACTTTAAATAGAAATCAAATATTATTGTGGTGTTTTGCATTGTGTTCATTTGGGCACAACTCCTTTAGAATGAGTAATAATCAAGTATTAATGTGGTGTTCAGTATTTTAGTAATATTTTTAAATTAAAGCCCCTTTCCCTGCTCTCTTTCAGTGACTCGTTATACATTATTTGCCAGTCTCGCTCCGCTGATTTGTTATTTTCGTTATTTTTGCTATAATGATTGTTATTTTCCATATTTTTGTTACATTTGTGAAGCCCTTTTTCCTGCTCGCTCTCTCTCTCTTTCAGTGATTTGTTGTATTTGCCAGTGTCACTCCCTTGATTTGTCATTTTCGTCACTTTTGCTATTATAATAATTCTTATTTTCCCTGCTCTCTCTCTCACTCTCTCTCTCTCCCTCTCTCTCTTTCAATGATTTGTTATATTTGCGATTGGTGCTTCCATGATTTGCTATTTTTGTCATTTTTGCTATAATTGTTATTTTCTGTATTTTTTTGCACGGTTATTACATTAATTTTGTTCTTTTTGCAAACGCGTGCATTTCTGGTCATGAGTGAAACTAAGGAGATCAATCAAAGATGCACCGGAAATTGTCTATGCTACGCTTAAGTGGCCTGACCGAGAACGCGTGTTTTATGAGTCAATTAAATGAGTCAATGAGTCACGAGTCATAGTCAATATAGCAATAATTTGTTGATTAACCCTAACCCTAAGCCCTCGTTTCAGTGATTAGGCCTAAGCACACTCTGAAATTTTAGCTTTCATTTTATGGTTAAATTAACTGCACTAACTCGTTGACTCATTGACTCATTGACTCATAAATACTTGACACTCCGCATTGTCGTCAGTTGTGTGGCTATTTACATTTATTTTGTACTCAACTCTGCAGAGTCTTCAGGTAAAACATAATTGGAAGTGTGACAGTGAAGATTTATTTGAAAGAAAGCTTGTTCTCGTTAGTCAAGAAATTATTTTGAAAGAAAGCTTGTAGTCCATGTTTTGCTTCATTATTTAAGGAAAAGAGTCTTCAAAAAAGGGTTTGATCCTGAATTTATTTTGTTGCGTATAGTTGATATGATGCTAATTAGGTTTTTCTGTTTTCACGCACACAGTGAAATAGGAAGGATTTTTTGCCTCTAATAGCAAATATGCAGTTTGTTTCAATCAAATCTTTCGCTGGAAAAGGTTTTTGTGACATTTTCGGCCTTTAACGATGAAATGATGTATGAAGTGGTTAGGGTTAGGGTTAATCAACAAATTATTGCTATATTGACTGTGAGTCCATTGACTCATGACTCATTGACTCATTGACTCATTTGACTCATAAAACATGCGTTCTCGAGAATGCGACTTTAGTAAACATGTACCGATGCGTTCAAGGCGTTTGATTCCCTCAATATTTTTTGAGCTCATACAGAATTTGCCATTTGGTTTCAGTGTTGTACATGTAACCTCACAGTTAATAAAATATTAATTTAGAAACAAAGCTCAGTCGATACGGAGATCAAATTGTTGTCGAAGTCCATTACTCGTCGCTTTTAAGCTTCCAGATATTTATCTTTCACCGCCTGTCTTGTTTATACAATTGACTTTCCATTCTTTAGCTCCATAAGGGTATATTCTGTTTAAAGATCCACTAAAACGCCATTCGCGTTACAATTTTTATGATTTTCGACGCCATTGCAGGTTAATGAAATATTCTACTGTATCCACCGGATAAAATCTACCCATTTCTACTACCCCCTGAAACCGACCAAACATACGTCCAGAAGACTCTAGACATAAAGACAATACTTAGCAGGGGAGTGACAGGAAAGACCTATTGCAGAACTTTTTCATTTTCTCAATGCAGGAAAAAGGAAGAAAAATAAAACGGTGAAATTCAACACACGTTATGATTGGGATGGCAACCCAGTAATAAATCCAGCATGCTGTAAGCAAAATAAATCCCCACACTGCAAACAAAATGTCATTTTACACACCAAAAAAGAAAATGCTTGCCCACTGCAAACAAAAAAACTGCATACTGCCAGGGTTTGAGCTAGGATTTGATCACTGGGGGACAGTTTGTCCCCTTGGTTAAAATTGTGGGGGACGTTTTCATTTTTAGGGGGACAGTCAATTTTTTCCGTTTTCTTACGTTCAAACAAGGAAACAGGCATGACAACAACAACATATTTTATCACCTGTTACTTGTTAAAAATTTAATACAAACAACAAAAGTTAAGAAAATGGTGTCAATGGCTTGCGATTGACCATTGTTCTCTGAAAACATGACGCTGTGTTGGTGTTGCTGAGTGTATCCCCCATAGTTTCCTAATTAACAGCATCCACGTGTTCTTTACAGTCATTGTGTCTTAGGAGAGTTGAGGTTCTAAAATTTGTACACCCTTTTTCCGATTCCAAGGGGTTTGTTTTCTTAGATTTCCGACAAAAATAGCAGAACATCGCCTCCTTTTCATAGCCCAACCACTTGTAATCTCGCAACTATGTTTTCTGGAAAGATCGTGGTTTCGTTTGAGTCCCATCTGTTTCTTCCTCACTAGTACACTGTTCTTCTTCTGTATTTTTTTTTTCTGATCAATCTGACTTCGATTTGAGGCGAAAAAGCTATCTATTGTACGAATTAATACGTTTTTGCCGTGACATTTTAATTTCCAGATGCATGCATCACGCTTGGTTGAAAATAAACTTAAAATGCACGATAAAATTCCTCCCACGATCCGTGTTTCAGCTTGTAATTTTTGTACTAAACTGTATCTTTTCTTGTGTGCTTCCTTCTGAGTTTTC
The DNA here is from genome assembly GCF_036669925.1 of Montipora capricornis. Classification (NCBI taxonomy): domain Eukaryota; kingdom Metazoa; phylum Cnidaria; class Anthozoa; order Scleractinia; family Acroporidae; genus Montipora; species Montipora capricornis. Next base: position 27,541,671 of record NC_090883.1, on the reverse strand, counting down.
CCCCAGATTTTGAAGGGGGAAAAAAGTGCCCCCTTGGCCGTTTTTTTAAGAGACAATTTCAATATCAGTGCGGGATTGGCACAATGGCGCGGCCTGGCTCAAAACCCTTCACCACAAACAAAATATCTTCGTGCACTGCAAACAAAGTAAAACCATGCACTCCCAGAAAAATTGGCGCTGCAAACAAAAACCTAAAAAGTATTGCGTGTGCAGGAACATGCAAAGGACTGGAACCGGCACCAAAAAAGATATTTGTGGAAATTGAAGGTGTTGGAGCAAACACATCTTGGGATTTCGAGACTCTTTGTTCAGGAAGACTTTTGATAGATAACGTTTTTCATTCTGAGCAATTACTAGCCGGCATTCTATTTCCTCTTCAAACGTATAACGGTGTAGACTATTTCGGATCTAATGCAATGAAACAGAGACACGTACATCACAAGGGTCCCTTACATGACAACTGTCCCAGGATAAATTTAAAGGAATCCCATGACTTATCACAATGAAATAACATAAAATGAAAATTAGGGCCATCTAACCCTTGGGGTGATGTAGCAGCTCTTGTAAGATATAATGCGATTGGCTTGCTACCCTAGCCAACAACAAAAGACCAAACAATTCAGACAATGACTTAAGCTGTGTTCACATTAGACCTCGATTATGATAATGGTAATGAATTTTGGTAATGGTAATTAATTTATATAGCTCATTTTCCATAAATATATTTAAAATGCCCTTTACAAGCAAGGGATCTATGGGTGAGATCGGACATCAGCATATATAGGCGCCGCTGGCAGCCGCAATCAGTCCATTAGCGATCTCACCCAGCTCATGAATGAATGAAATGAGTCCTGACCACAACATCGGGAGCTCCATGCCCTACTCTTTACGAATAGTGTGAGGGTTCTTTTACGTCCCACTGGGTTGTGAGCATTGAAGGGTTGTGAGACGGGGCATACGGTTTATAGTCCTTATCCGAGAAGACTTGAAAGTCTTAACCATTTGCGGATGTAATTACAAAGGCAGCACGTTCTCCTCAGTTATTTTAAGACCATGAGTGTTGGTCCGGCCGGAGTCGAACTCACGACCTCCCGCATGACAGCCCGATGCTCAACCAACTGAGCCACCGGTGCGCAGTATTATGATCGAATTATAATCAAATTAAATATGAAATGGGTTCACATCAACTAATTACAGCACTTGATTAAGATTAGATTATAATATTTTTCAAACAACCTCAATGGGGTGGTTTGAAGTAATTACACTGCGTAATTGAACAGAATGACGAACACGTGGTGGTATATGAGCAGATGAAACTTATAATCGCTATTTGGTGTCTTCTTCTATTTTTGGACGCTGTCCTTGGTTCTCTTTTGCCTCAAGCATGGTGATGATAATCGTGGCAGCCACGCGGTACGGCGCCATTTTGTCTCGCACTGCTAGGTCATCCTGCCTATTGCATTTGAATTTTCGTAGATGTGAACAGAGCCACAATTGAATAAAATTGAATGGAGTATGATAGCCTGAATCATACTTCAGTTGATCATAATCAAAATTGAGTGTGAGCACGGCTTAAGACTTAAAAACAATAGAAGCTGCTACACTGCTGAACCCTTGGAACACACCTCAAGTACATGTAAAAATGAGGGCCATAATTAGGTCTGGATAAATTATAAAGAAATCTGAGGGATACATTAGTGTGTACCTTTGTAGTCGTTTCGCTTCATCTGCGATGTTCAGTTTCTTTAAACACCAAGTACATGAAACTTCTCAGACTCTCACAAATCTGAATGAAGCATACATGTAGTGGGGGAAACTTTGATGATCTCTCACTTGATCTTTCTTTGCGACACTCTATCACTATAAAATGGATCGGTAGAGGAACATTTAAGCAGGAAGAAATGTCAAGTAAGTTTGACATAAATTTACATAATTGCCACTGCTCAAGCAGCATACAAGTTCTTGTGTTCATCCGGCTAGTTGAAAATGCCTGTACCCGAAGGCAAATGCAAGAAAAACATGTTGATAAAGAGCTTTTGATTTTCAATTTATTACAAGTAAATACATTTGCCAACGGAAGGATGTGGTATCCATCTTCCTTGGTAAAATGAGAATTACTTTACAAATCGTCCGTGGTCTATCGCGTCACAGGAGAAATTATCATATAAACCGGGAGAAACTTGAGGGACACCATTGCCAAAAGCCGCTACCAAAATGAAAATCAAAGCAGCTAAATATACCTTCTAGGCTAGCTTTAACAATCCCTGCCAGGTTTTGACCAGCGATGCCAAGGGATAAGCACAGTACGACTAGTTGCAGTAGAGGAAAGGTGCCTCCAGAACCAATGAGCCGTACGATGGAGCTGACGGCGATGTGCTTTGCATCTAAAGATCGCATTAATTATAATAATCCTGCAGAATGACGCACTTGAAATTTTAAAATGCGTTCTTTTTTTGGTTCCCTATGGTTCCTGTTCCAATCTGCTATAAATTTGCCGGTTTTACACCAGCTACGCTATTTGAGTGGAGCTTCTTGCTTGACTTGACTGATGTTGGCGGCTGGGCTCTGGGGACGAGAAGTTGTTCATTCTCACCCCCAGAGCCGCCCGGCCCACTTAGCCCATCAGACACCATTTTCTACTGGCCGATTATTGAATTAATTATTTTCATTGAATTGAGTTTGAACGTTCATAGAAATCCTTATATTTATTCCCCTACTATAATCGCCCGGACAATATCTGCAAGAATTTGTCCGAACGTATCTTTGCTATCAGATGGCTTAAACAGATTCTGGGAAGAAACCAGGCGCTCCAGGCTGGGAAGCATTTCCCAAATTTATCTTAAAACTCTGCATTAGCCTACGAGTAGCCGTACCTTCCCAACGAAGGAAAAATGGGAGGAGGGAAGGCCAACGAAAAGCTGACCCAAATCGTGTTCCGGCGTGGCGTAACGCATTCCGCAAGAAAATAGATAATAGTTTCTCATTGGTCACTTACATCTTACCGTAGTTGTTTAAGCAGGTCATTTGATGTCCGTCGGAAGTCTACAGACAACTTGCTGCAAAGTTGCAATTCAAAAATTGCACTTATTAGTCCAATCGAAACAACTGGACGTAGAATCGTCGCCAAGATGTGAAAAAAAAATTCCCAAGGGATATTGAGAAGATATTATTTACTCTACGCAGCGCCAAAAATTGACCCACCATTTTATTTTAGTTGGCCTGTATATGGTAACGGAATGAAAATGCTGACCGAGTATTAACTCCACGTCTTTCTGCATATTTTTCCCAACATAAGAGTGGCCTGAATAGCTGGCGGGATATTTTATTTTAATAGATAGTTGCTTCGTTGTGTTTTGGCGGCAAGTGGAAATCCAAGACTAGTAGTCCTCATGCCAGTCGCGGTCTACACGCAGCCAAAGCCATCGTGCTCGCGAGTGCATAAATAAACCTGCGATAGAATATCCCTCCAGCTACGCAGGCTAAGAGTGACAGAACAATGTGTGGTGACGCACACTGAAAGGGAGTTTATTGATAATGTCAATTTCTTTTTTTGGCGAACAAGAAAAAAAACGTGAATAAATAAATTAGTTATCAACTGTTGAAATGATGGACTTCCAACATCTTACTCTTGACTCTCATAATGTTGTGGCTACCCTAAATTCCAAGCCCTCCTTTGCCACCCCCTCCCCCCCCGCATTTGTCAGGCATTTTTTTCACTTTTGCTTTCCCAGGATTGTTCACTTGCTAAAGGCTGGTTTTCACGAACGACGAAATCGGAGTAGGAGTCGTAAGAAGAGTCGTAAGCACGTATGCCCTAGTGAAAACTGCCTTCCGATTCCGCGTACGATTCCATCGCTTACGATCCAGTGAAAACTAGATTGTCGGAGTAGGAAGCAGAAGCGGAAGAACAAGCTGATCACAAAGAAGAGAAGTGGGTTCGGCCAAGGTGGGAATTTTTGCGCCAAAACAAAGAAATAAGGACATGATGGACGTAGAACAGAGTTTTCTTCTTTGGCTCCTTCTTCTCCTTACTTTGCAAGACTTACTGGTTTGTGTAGCAATTTCAATGTAACCTGTGTGATACAGGTAGCTATGTTGGCTACACACGTGGCCATCCACATACACGGGGCGGATTTGAAAGAGGTTTTTTTTTCTGGACCCGCAACGACGCAAAAGTGGCGGAGCGGGAG
>NC_090883.1:27529981-27532481 GCF_036669925.1 Montipora capricornis | reverse complement strand
AATTAAATTAATTGTAAAATGCAAATTTGTAAAAGATACCAAGAAAAAAGCAAAGATTGTTGTTCTCACGTCTGATAAGTAACAAAACAACAATTTCAAATAACACATATCACTTATTTATCTTGCATTAATTTTTTAAAACGTACATAACGCTATCCACGAGATTCATCGGTCAATCCACGTTGGTTAAGTCCTCCAGATTGTCATTTATCCAATAAATTGTACTTTCTACCTTTCGAACTTCGGCTTAGTTAAAGAACCGCCCCATGTCATTTTCTCTTTGAGAGAGAATCCCTCTCCCTCTTTTACTCGTCGACTTTTTGCAAGCGCACCCAACGAAAATTATTTCCAAAATGCATAATAATAGGTCAAAAACTTACATGAAAACGCTAAAGGAGTTTTTTAATTTTGCTTGCTAAAAAAAAAGTGTTCCGCACCCTCAGGATGATTATGAGCAAAATCGCAGCTCCCATGCAGCAAGATAGTGAGAGAAACTCCCTACGAACCGACCTCGTATCACTATTTCCCAGCCAGTAAAGAACTTCGTGAATCTAAACAGCTCGTCAAAGCGGTCAAAACGGGTTTTTTACTTTTTCAACATGCGGTAAGTTGAACCAGAGGTAAGCTTCTCGTGAACGAGCTCTCCTCCAGTCCTCCCCAGTTTCTATTCTCATCCAGCTAGCACGGATTGAAGTACTTAAGGTATTTTACGTCTCCAAGCGAAAGCGTATGAAAATCGATAACATAGCAGCCAGCTGATTTTCCACTGCGGAACAGATATTTTGCGAAACACCTTCGTTGGGTGCCCCTGTTTTCACAGGATGGTTGTTGGTTTGCGTAGCAAGCGTTTTCGTACAAACAAAAAGATCACGAGGGTCTTAGTTCAATCGTATGGGATCACTTGCTATTCAGACAAGATTACTGTCACCTGAACCAAGCGTGGAGGCTCCCACAAGTCTCCCGGACTCCAGTGACCAGATTAGGGCCGTTTATACGAGAGAAAATAAGCCGCGGCTAACTCTGGCCACGGCTTACGTAAGCCGCGAACACCCCGTATAAATGGTACAAAATCTACGTTCACGGCTTACATAAGACGCGAACACCCCGTATAAATGGTACAAAATCTACGTTCACGGCTTTCTCAAGCCGCGGCTTATCCTGGCCTGGGAGTTTTTACTCGTATAAATAGTCCCTTTCTCGTATAATGTGCGCCGCGGCCAGAGTAAGCCGCGGCTTATTTTCTCTCGTATAAACGGCCCTATTGTGATCACTCCAAGGCCAACCGGAAGGCTGAAGAAAGGATCTCCGTCAGATTAAGGAAATGTTGAAAAGAAAATTTGTACCACAGAGAAACTGATATATATTAAACTCAACACCTAGACTGGACGCTAGTCCATTTTACCTTCCCCGCATATGAAAGTTCCTTTGATTGCTTCAATACTGTGGAAGTTATTATTTTTTTTCACTTACGTTCACGCAGGTTGAGCGGTTTGATGGCATTTTCAGGTCTTTCAGGGAAATATGATAACCCGAGGCTTATGTTAGTTGAAAACCCGACTGTGATATCGATGGCGAATGTTTCGATGCTTCGTGTCACGATGAAATGACCTTTTTCCACCATAGGCAGCCCAAGCTCGCGTCACTACAGACAGCCGTTGAGAATTTAAACGCCTTATAAGACTTTGTATGGGAAATAAAATACAGTCGATTATGAAGCCTAAAAAATGCTCAATTTAACGTTCATTCAATAAAATGAATCAAAATGACTTACCTCTGGTGTATTCTTGTGCCTTTTAAAGTTTATTTTACAGTTTCGGGAAGTCCGTGTTTTCAATGTTCTAAGACGAAGTCAAGGCTGCATACTAAGATTTCTACCGTTGTCAGCTCAGAGGTGGTTTGCGACTCGAAAATCCATCCCAGCCAAGATTTTTTCACGCAAAGCTAAAGCCACATCATTTGCGAACCTCCGTGAATATTTCGTAGTCAAAAATCCCAACGCACTTGGCTGGAAATGAGCATTTTCTGCTTCGATTCCACGATAGCTAATGAATTTAACAGCAACTGATAACCGAACAGGACACGGAGCTTGGGTCCGAGGTCAAATTAACTCCACCCGATGAGGTACAGTCATTTCATTTACAACACTTACCCCATCCCCACAACGGCTTCTCGTAACCATGGAGCTGTTGGGCTGCCTATGGTTCCACTTTTGATTAGGAAGCACGGCCCGCAAATTTTGCTGGCATGTTATCGTGTTAGTTCATGGGACCTGGGAACAACTTCCAATTCTACAGTTCTTTCCCAGTGCCCACTCCATTAAAACCTCGCGCTTTCGTTTGCAGTGTTTTTGGCTGCATCTCACGTTGTTTGTAGTTTTATTCAGCTCGTTATTAAGTTACTCGCCCTACTGGAGTACCACTCATGTAAGTTTTCACCTTTCCTGTACTGCATTGCTTTTATCTTAGCATTTGTCCCTTTTCTTTCATCAACCATGTCTTGT
>NC_090883.1:27507481-27519981 GCF_036669925.1 Montipora capricornis | reverse complement strand
TTTCGTGAGTGAAATCAGTGGAGGATACCTAAACTTCGAGCCAGGATCCGAGCCAGGATCCGAGCTAGGATCCGAGCCAGGATCTGAGCTAGGATTCGAGCCAGGATCCGAGGTAGGATCCGAGCCAGGATCCGAGCTAGGATCCTAGCCAGGATTCTAGCCAGGATTCTAGCCAGGATTCGAGCTACAATGATCTTTTTCCGCTATTTCGAACATGACATGTCACATAACCAGGTTTCCTTGTTTGTGTTTCTGCTTCTGTAAGGTAAGGTAAGATAAAGTAAATTTATTTCGCCAGGGTGGCCCATTCAGCAACGAGGATGGTATTGAGAGGGGCCCTGGACTAAAAATATAATTCACGTCACAAGTCATGTGGAGTAACTCGTAGGAAGCGAACTCTTGATTTTTTTGATAGCACCCAAGTTTATATATTTATTCAAGTCGACACTTGCCTTTTATGCCCGTTGTTCGTCCCAAGATCGGGATAGAGGTATGTGCATTTATGTTCTGAACCTCTAAACACTCTTTGTTTATGCTTATCGTTTTTAGTACGAAGTAGAATATTGGGCAAGATACTTCGAGTAAGTAAAATGCAAGTTCCTGATGGAATATTTTCGTTAACTTCCTGTAGGGATAGCTGGGGCGTATATGAACTCCCTTGCAGGGTAGGTGAGGTAAGTGGCCCCTTTGAAAATACTAAGAAATTGCTTCCTGCTCACTCCCCATCGATTTCTTTGGTCCTTCGCATATTCTAGGGAGTAGGGGAGAGGATTTTTTAATAGCAACATCGAAAATAAAGATGGCGTCTTGTATCGTGGTTTTCTTTTTCTTCTGAGGTTATTGCTACTACCTGCTGTGAGCCAGCTCTGAAAGGAGATTCGAATTCACTTTCGTCTGAAACATAGAAAAGCATTTAATTGCCTTTCTGCTGCAAAACTGCAACACTAAACAGCAAACAAAAGGGCCATTCAACTTAAACAACAGCGATTTGCAAAGGCTCACCTCTACTTGCCTCCATCTTGATATAAAGAAGAACCAAATCACGTGATCAAAATGGCGGGAAAAACTAAAGGCGCAAACAGTCTGGGCGCACAAAGGGAGGATCCTAGCTCGGATCGTAGCTCGGATCCTGGCTCGGATCCTGGCTCGGATCCTGGCTTGGATCCTGGCTCGGATCCTGGCTCGGATCCTGGCTTTATACTTAGTTTATCTCAAATCAGTGGAAGAATTACGAAGACGATAGCATTGCCACCCGCTCCAAGTGAACGACCAAAAGCGTACGGGACTAGTTCAAAGGTCAGACTTGTCCCAGCTCCGGTTGGAGAAGACACAAACAGATCTATGCAAGACAGATATTCTTCAATTATTTTCCTCTGATGGTCGCGTAATTTGGAATATCCGGTAGCCTTAGTAGCAAGTTTGAAAATCACGCTTCACTGCGTGTGGCAAATTTTGATTGACAACTCTATCCCCTGGGGTCCACGAGGACTACTCTGATTGGCCTAGCTCAGCGACCCGGTTTTGGGTCGCTAAATTGGCGCCAATCAAGTATGAAAAGTCCTTCGTTCCGCGCGTATCTAGACGAAGGACTTTTCGAAAGTCTACATGTAAACGTGCATCAGTGTAGAGCGAGAAGAATATTAACGGCAGACAGACAAATGGGCAGAAAATACTACAGCGCATTAAATGCATCTTTGTTCTCAAAGTTAAGGATTAACTTCAGTCGGGTCTCAGAAGTTAATGAAATAGCATAAATCTATGCCACCTATATATTTTAAACAGTTTCCTTGAACGTTCAGAGTGGCTGTGCGGTTGATGATTGTAACGTCTCCCTATTTGACTCAAAGGCGGCGCAGGGCCATTAAATGATCGAGGGACAAAGTATTCCACACCATTTCGTTTCCAGAAACCACACAGCTATTTATGACCCCTAATTCCAATGGGTTGGTATTCGTGCCATTGAGTTGAAGGTTAGGGTCTACTATATCTGATGTTTGTTCGTTTTGTGTCCATTGTTTTCTTCAACCAATCTAATCTGTGGCTTTAGTATTCTATGTGTACCTGAAAGAGCGCATAGGCCAAACCAAATTTCTCAGCTGCTTGATGTGGCACCTTGTTTCAGGACGAAGCTCTGTAAGACTAAGACATACATTTCCGATGAATTTGAGATAAAGTTATCAGCGAATATGTCCAATCCATATATTTCAACCCTCGAAATTAGCATTGTTAAAAAAGTGACAAAAAAGTCTCTTTCTTGGTAAAATGATCACAAGTATGCTCATTCCGTGACGCAAATTCACATTAGCTTGCACCTTGTTTTTTCTTTTTTTTTGGCTTCTTTAGTCATTTCAATTGTCTTCAGCCTTTCTAAGCTTTTGTCGCTGTCCCAACGTAGTAGAAGTTTTGGGCTCGACATCATGTAATGAATTCATCGGCTCAACCCATGATACTTCTTTTCCTTTAGTGACCCGTCCGTTCCTTAGTCATTTCCGGTTGTTGTGTAACTCGAGCTTGTGACTCTTCCTTGCGTAAAGATAACTCTTGTTGCTTCTTTATTAAGACCTCTGCGCGCTGCCATTTCTCTTCAACCTTTCGCACAACCTCTTCTAAGCTTTTGTCGCCGTCCCAACGTAGTAGAGAAGGTTTGGGCTCGACATCATGTAATGTTTTTACCGGCTCAACCCGTGATACTTCTTCCATTTTAGTGACCCGCCGGCTTGGCCGTTTGAGGGGAAATCTCTCTTCAACCTTTCGCACAACCTCTTCTAAGCTTTTGTCGCCGTCCCAACGTAGTAGAGAAGGTTTGGGCTCGACATCATGTAATGTTTTTACCGGCTCAACCCGTGATACTTCTTCCATTTTAGTGACCCGCCCCCGTCTGAGGGGAAATCTCCGCTGACTTGTTTTGGGCTCGACTATTGTCTTCATCGGCTCAAACCATGATACTTCTTTTCCTTTAGTGACCCGTCCGAGGGGAAATCTCTGCTGAATCTCACGAGGGGTCTCTCCACTGTAGTTCCTCAGGTTTATATTGCATCCGGATTTAATCAACAACTGTGAAATGTCAGAAAATCCATAGAGAGCGCATAGATGAAGAGGAGTATTTCCCTCGGCCCCGCCTGGAAAATTCACAATCGCCTTGTTTTCAAGCAATAGCTTGACGAGCGGTACGTCCTTTTGGGTGACTGCTTTATGAAGCGGGGTTTGTCCCGACTGGTCTACAAAATTCACAAGCGCCTTGTTTTTAAGCAATAGCTTGACGAGAGGTACGTCCTTTTGGGTGACTGCTTTATGAAGAGGGGTTTCTCCCAACTGGTCTACAAAATTCACAAGCGCCTTGTTTTTAAGCAATAGCTTGACGAGAGGTACGTCCTTTTGGGTGACTGCTTTATGAAGAGGGGTTTCTCCCGACTGGTCTACAAAATTCACAAGCGCCTTGTTTTCAAGCAATAGCTTGACGAGAGGTACGTCCTTTTGGGTGACTGCTTTATGAAGAGGGGTTTCTCCCAACTGGTCTACAAAATTCACAAGCGCCTTGTTTTTAAGCAATAGCTTGACGAGAGGTACGTCCTTTTGGGTGACTGCTTTATGAAGAGGGGTTTCTCCTGACTTGTCTACAAAATTCACAAGCGCCTTGTTTTCAAGCAATAGCTTGACGAGAGGTACGTCCTTTTGGGTGACTGCTTTATGAAGAGGGGTTTCTCCTGACTTGTCTACAAAATTCACAAGCGCCTTGTTTTCAAGCAATAGCTTGACGAGAGGTACGTCCTTTTGGGTGACTGCTTTATGAAGAGGGGTTTCTCCCGACTTGTTTGCAAAATTCACAAGCGCCTTGTTTTCAAGCAATAGCGTGACGAGAGGTACGTCCTTTTGGGTGACTGCTTTATAAAGAAGTGTTTCTCCTGCCTTGCTTCTCAGTTTGGTGTGAAATCCAGCATTAACAAGCAACTGTGAAATGCTGAAGAAGCCTTGACGAACAGACAACAACAGCGGTGAATTTTCCTCATTGTCCTGAATATTCACATCAGCTCCATTCTCCAAAAGCAGTCCAGTCACCACATAATTATTGCTAGAAGCTGCAAAAAGCAAAGGTCCCTGTTTACCTGGGGCTGTTTCAGCATTTACGTCTGCCCCAAGATCAATCAGGGTCTTGATTAACACACCAGAGGACATCCCGCTCGCCCACAGCAATGGTGTGATGGTGCTCTTTGCAGCGACATTGACATCAATACCATCATTCAAAACGAGCTCAATCACCTTTTCTACATCACCGCTCTTGGCGCACGAGTGCAGCTCATTTAGTGTTTCATCAATCTCAACCAATCTTTGGTACAGTTTTTCAATATCAGCATGACCTGGTTTTCTGCAATCAAGGGCTGATAGAATATCAACTGCTGATTTGCCACGGAAAATGGACGCGTTATAACTTATTGTTTGAGATTTCATCTCTTCCACAAAGTTCTCTAGATAGGTACTTGCTTTATAAACACTGTCATAGTCTCCCTGTAAGACAGCTGCCTGTAGTAGATTAAACCCTGAATGGCTGTCCGTACGCAAAAAAGCCCTTTTTGTAAATGTCCTGAGACTGAGCTGCAACAAAACGTGTCAAATATCAATTAACTTCGTAACGACAGCCTTCCGCCATGGATAACGAGGCCCATGCATACCTTCCCTTTGAATTTGACTTTATAAAAGCCCCCTCTTCTTCCTTTGGGACATTATACATCTCAGTTGACCATCTCCATTTCATTTCAGTTAAAAAATGGTTTGAGTTTAGTTGAAAAACCAGTTTACATTTTTCGTATTTAACTGACGTATTTACATTCGGCAAAACTAAACTGCAAGTGGCAGTGGCATAGAATGTAAATATTTTCTTATTGGTATGCAACGCATGTTTGCCCACTTGGCACGCAGTGTTGTTCCTGTAGCACACATTACGCACACGTTATTTCAACACGGGTGTTATAAATGGATTGAACCTTGAAAAAACTCGGCAATGTTTTCAAGTTTGTAGACAGTGTCTTCATAAAGTTGCCAAATATTAAATACAAATAGCTCTTTGTGCCATAAATATATTTCATATTTTGTCAGTGGGTTGTTAGAAATGTTGTATCTGCGAGCTAAACCACTAAATGATATTTACCTCTTTAAGTCTTATTCGCACAAGCCACCTTAATTAAAGAGTTTTTCAGTTGTTTTGACCCATTCAAGCTGGCAAGTTGCTAACCCGTGTACAGCAGTACAATGGGGCCTTTGCAGCTGGCGATCACGTGGTACATACTGGAGAGCAAATTGCGCACTGGGACATCTAAAACAAAGAAAATTTAAATGAATTTGCTTTCTTTTAGGTGTTCCTGTGTGCAACTTGCTCTCCAATATGGCGACTTTTGTACCATGTGATCGCCAGCTGCAAAGGGCCCATTTGCTAACCAGAAGTGTAGTCTCGTTAAGAAGTAGACAATCTTACTGAGTCGTTTCTTGTAATTTTTCTATTCATTTTCTGCAAAGGTAAGGTCGAGCATTAACAAACCGACTCTGATCTTCTTATTTGGCGTCTTTGGTCAACGCAACGAGGATTTTTAACTGTTACAGTTGTAGGATACAAGGGACTGGTAATGTACCGTGTTAACGTTAGACTGCTGTAATGTACTCATCTCAGCTCTCGAATTGATTAAAATGCACCTAAACTCACATATTTTTCGTTCCTTATATGAATCTCCCTTTTCATCTTAATTCATAATTCAATCTGAATTTTGTCGCTCTTGTATTTCATTTATAGTCGTAAGTTAAGGAGGGAGCTCATGGTATTATAAGCCCCTATGTTTTCTTTCCTCGCCGGGACAAAAATCTGTTTTATTTTGTGTAATAAATGTTACTTCAGATCCTTTAACTTTATACCTATGTGCAATGTATTTAAAAATGATATTTCTGACAGTTGTAGCCTGCGAAATTGGCAGAAATAGATATTTTGCTGGCACGGACCAGAGGACTGGGTCTGGTTGTCTGGTGGGGATTATGAGTATTTTGTCGTTACGAGTAGTGAACCGTTAGGGATTTGAATCAGTCTAGGTTCAGCTTCCTTCGCCAACTTTTTTGTTCACTTTTCTCCTTAGCCTCCATAGTGTAGTGGCACTTCCACAGGGTTTGGAGAATACATTCCCTGATTCCCGCGGGGTTTTGGGATTTCGTATCGGGCAGGTGCCCAGTGTACCTTTCCTTTAAAAAGTTTTAAGTAGATCAGTACCATTAAGTATGCTAACATATTGTTATTTGGGAGCGGAGTTTGTGTGCATACGGCAAACAAAATTAACCCGGCTTGTGGCCATTGCTGTCCTACATGCCTCAGTATCTACACACTTGGGTTGTGATTGAGTTAGTTGTGTTGTGTGTCTGATTGGGTAGTGAAGTCAAAATTTATTTTCTTTCTTTCTTTTTTTTTCTGGCAAATAAATAAATGAAATGAATGAAAATGAAAATGTCAGCATTGTTACCCAGAATTTCGCTTTTTTTCTGCGCCGCACAAGCCACAGAAACTTGACAGAACTAGCAGTAATTTGGACGCATAATCGTGATGTGAGAGGCATGGGTCTATAGAGGTTTTGCACGGCAGCCATGTTGCATGGCAGGAAAAATGAAAATGTTTTGCATTAGAAAGAACATTTGTTCTCATAGGAAAAAGAATCTATTGTTCCTACCATGCAACATGGCTGCCGTGCAAAACCTCTATTCTTGATTTTATGTCACACACTGCTTAGCACTTCTGTTACATTGCAAAGCAGTTTGTGATGTAAAATCGTGAATAGACCCATCCCTCTCCATCACGGTTTTGGGTCCAAATGGCTGCTAGTTTTGATAACTTCGCGCACCTTGTCCGGCAGATGAGAAGCGAAATTCTGACGTGTGAACGGTAAAACATGCCTGCTTTTGGCAGGGAGATTAATATTGTTGCTAAAAAATTGCTTACATGTACTTTAAGATTCTGTTATCTTGTAATCACCTCTCTCCCCCAGAGGTTGGTGCGCCTTAGTTTTGTACGTTATTTAGACAGCATTAAACAATCAGGTTCTCAGCTCGAGCTGCGCACTCATTGATGTGTACGAGTCGTGAATATAGAGGAAAAACAAGTCTCTTACATCTAATACGCCCTACACTGACAATAAGGCCTGACGATAAAAATGCACAAGTGGAATACAAAGCGCATTTATGGAATTTAGTGCACTAAATTTATTTATTGAAGCTTACTTGGCATTGCTTGCCCTACTCCACCCCACCCCCATCCCCCTAAAAAAACCACAACAACAAAGATCAAGACAGTAAATGAATTCCGCACAAAATTTACGTTAACGTCTTATTGCCTAAGTATTTCTTGCAAGACGGACAAATTTTAAATAACTTACTGGTTGCTGAAGACTTGGTTTTGCATTGTGGTCCAGGAGCAGCTGAATTATTGACTGATGATTGCAGCATTCAGCTTTTTGCAGCGGAGTGCTCTGAAACTAAGAAGAGAAAGAGAGGTTCATCCGCCACTTGAGTGGTTTTATTCACTCTTGTCTTCCTTTTAATAATTATTATATGCATTTGCATTATTTGAGAACTGCAGTGGCAGGGTTCACTCGATACTATACATGTAAATATTCTTCATTCCTCTAATAATGGTGACATGAACGATACCATCATATCACCGAACCTGCGAACTTTTGAAAGAGCTAAGAACACATTAAAGCTTACGACCTCATCGGATAAGACCCTCCTATCTGTATAATTTTTTTTATATCCTTCCAATCATACTAAGCCTCATCCAAAGTTAACGGGAAATGGTCTAAGGGTGCATTGAAGATCAACTGAAGACTCACTAAATATGCTCACATCTGTAAGTTTACTGCCGCTAATGGTCACTAATACGACAACAACTTTTATACTTAAAATAACGTTCTTATGTGTCATTGTGGCACTTAGTGAAAATTAGAAGCAATAGGCTAAGAGGAACATCAACTGGGATTCAACTCTTCTCTTCCTTCTTACCCTGTCTAAGGCATTGACATCTGCATTATGATCTAGCAAGAGCTTGACTACAGATTGATGTCCATACCAACAGGCAAGGTGCAGCGGTGTTAACAAAAACTGGGGAAAGAAAACAATGTAAAACCAAGATATAAATTCTGGTGTCCAGCACTGGCTGAATGTGATGCTAAGCAACATTGCGCTTCACCCACATTCACTTCTTTTATGATCTCACTAGCAAACTGGTGTAAAAATTAAAGGAAGATCAGGACCATGGATTGTAAGTTTTAATACTGTCAAGTGTTACCCTTTCTGACCGTCTTTCATTGAATACATATATGTATGTTCTAACCAAGGTACAAAGGGCTAAGAAAACGTGGGCTACATAGTATATTTATTCAGTGGGCAATGCAGAATTTTAATAAGATACTAATACAATAAGATACTAATACAAATCTCTTGCAGAACCTGATCTCTTTCATCAACATTTGCACCATTCTTCAGGTGCATGTTGACCTCCTCATATTGTCCATTGATTGACGCCCTGTGAAGAGCACTTCGAGATACCTAGTGAAAAAAAAAATGAAGAAAATTAACACAGAGTTATCTCTCCAATGTCTTCATACAGTGGACGCCCGTGGAACCTTCATTTGGAGTCCGTAAATGAGATAGCCCACAAATGTGGGGAACAAAAAAAAAACACTGAAGCAAACAGTTTGAAGTTTCAAAGTTTACAAAACTGACCTGAACCACTGTTTTGTAGAATACTTATTCTTGCAACGTACATAAATGTTTCAACATGACTATGTGGTAAAAGTCGACGGGTGCCAGTTTAGAATTTCAAGCCCTCAGACAGTGCGAATGAAAAGAATAGAAGCACTATCTTGATAAAGATCGGAAAAAAAACTGCTTGGACTACTTAATAAACAACAGAGTTAAGAACAAGAGAATAAATGTGTCAATCAATCAATCAATGCGTCCATGGTCTCCCTTTTAGCAGGATTAAATTAAAACAATGAAAATGTTACTTTTATGCTGCTGTGGGAGTCTGCAATGAAGGGACTGGTTTCCTCCACACACTAGTATTCTTAAGTTTCAGTCTGGGGCTGGAGATTTGAACACTGTCAAAGGTAATGTGACTACAAGGTGATTACATTCCATGTAAAAATCCACCTTGTTTAAAGACCAGTGTTGCTAAAATCAGTATATTTTCATTGTAAACTTACTTTGGCCTTTTCCATTCTAATAGCCCAGCTTGTGTCCTGTTCCTTGATCTGATGACAAACGAAAATATAAATATCCTGACACAAGGATTGTCATCCATGACTTCAAACTAGTATTAATTATATGCTTTTCTGTGATCTTGTCAGGGTTAAATGTAACTTTACAGAAGTGGGGGAGATAAGGTCAACTTGATCTCCTGGCTAAGCAAATTCAGTCTTATAATGCCTATCATACATGTGTCCGCTGTCCTTATTACTGGTAGAACCTGACACCAACACTTATGAAAACACTACAATCCATTCTCCTAATCAGAAGTGAAGGAGCACTTTGAAACAAACCCCTCCCCCCCACCCCTCAAAATGTCAATTGCGAAGTCATTTGCAAGTTATATTGCCAAAACGTTCCAATAAGCTCATTCACATTCTCCTGTACCTTCAATTGGGTTGACACATGGTTGTGCCGATGGCAAACAATTATTTCAGTGTTTTTTGGGGGAAAAATCCAGCAGATGATACGCTTTTTGAACATAATGTCCTTTTAGAGTGGGGAATTGAAGGAGGGTCGGGGGGAAGGGGGGGGGGGGGCGGGGAAAGTTGAGGGAGACCTAGAAACCCTTGCTGCTTCTCCTGGTCCACTACTTTCAATTTTCTATTTTCACCAATGAAGGATCTCATTCAGGTCTTCAAAAATTTGGTTTTATCAACGGATTTGATAATGTAAATTGGCCACCGTACAGAGATTCTAAAAGCTGACGTTTCGAGCGTTGGCCCTTCGTCAGAGGGAATCGAGGGATTATAGGTTACGTGTAGTTTTTATAGTAGAATAGGAGCTACGCTATTGGTGGTAACATGGCAACGTGAAAAATAGGAATATATTAGTTAAATGAAAAGCGTTCGTTAATACCGTGAGGATTAAGGGTGCCGATTTGAAAGATGAATTTTTGTTCCAGATTCTTGCGGCTTTCCGTCGTACCTAGATGTAGGGAAAGTGCGCAGATAGCCATGTGTTTTTTGGAGTGGTTAGGCAGATTAAGGTCTTCGCGGAATCGGTCACCTAATCGTCTACCTGACTCACCAATGAACTTTTTTGCAACGTGAGCGCGCGCATTTGAAAGTGCCGGGTTGCTCGTTAGTTTTGAGCGCGCTTCTAACTAAAAAGTTGCCCACGTTTTTGTCGCGTTTGAATGAAATAAGTGGAGGTTGCGAAAAGATTCTACCAGTCTCGGGATCATTTTGGAGTAATTTAAAATTACTAAGAAAAATGCTTTTGACTGCGTGATTATGAGGATGGAAAGGCGACAAAAACGTAGGGAACTTTTTAGTTCGAAGCGCGCTCAAAACTAACGAGCAACCCGGCACTTTCAAATGCGCGCGCTCACGATGCAAAACTTGTCTTTTCATTTTTAACACTAGCAAGATATCGGGACCTAAGCGATCTGTTAAGATCACCGATCGTTTCACATGTACCTCCGCAAATGTCATTTATTGCATAACCTGTACGTTATGCAATAAATTATACATTGGTGAGACAGGTAGACGACTAGGTGACCGATTCCGCGAACACTTTAATCTGCCTAACCACTCCAAAAAACACATGGCTATCTGCGGCCTTTCCCTACATCTAGCTACGACGGAAAGCCGCAAGAATCTGGAACAAAAATTCATCTTTCAAATCGGCACCCTTAACCCTCACGGTATTAACGAACGGTGTTCATTTAACTAACATAGTCCTATTTTTCACGTTGCCATGTTACCACCAATAGGGTAGCTCCTATTCTACTATAAAAACTACACGTAACCCATAATCCCTCGATTCGCTCTGACGATGGGCCAACGCTCGAAACGTCTACTTCTGTACGGTGGCCAATTTACATTATCAACTCCGTTGATAAAACCAAATTTATGTATACTACTTCCCCACCGACACAGCACCACAGTTTCTTTAGAAACTACCCCTTCATTCAGGTCTTCCTTAGCTTTGTCATTATCGTTGTTTGACTAAGAGTCACATGTATGCCAGTTATCATCAAAGAGAAGGGAATGGTATGTCATCAATCAATCAATCAATCTATCAATCAATCAATCTATAAACAGACAGACAAATGCATATAATTGGGATCCCATAGTTACGTCTTACGGAACACCAGGGCCCAGTTGTTTCAAGCCAGACTTAGATAATACTGGATCAGTGGAAACTTTTCTTTCAGTTTATTTCGGCTGTATCAGTTTTCACAATACTACCTCCAAAGTGCTTTGAGTCAAAAGCACTTCCGACTCAGAATCGCTCAACATCGCTCAGCTTGCAGCTGCAGACTACAAACCACTAACTGGAAATTAAAACTTGAAACCATGCAGCAAACAACTTGAATGATGCCAAATCCCTTGTGCAACAGAAATGAATATTGAATGGTTGGTAATTTTTGGTCAACATCAAACACAAAAAAACAGCGTGTGCCTCGTTGACCCTCGTTAGCACCAACACTTAATCTACTTGTTACGGAAAAACATGTTGAACAAAATGAACAATAAATAGATTATTTCATCAATAGCGGTGGTTACACACACCTTGGGTTTGGGGATGGATTGGGTTTGGTTCCGTTCAGGTTTCATGTTACCCTTGGGGATGCGGTTACACAGTAGAAGACTCCCCTCAGGGTAAAATATACTTAGATATGAGTTCACTGACATTGCAAATTATAAACAGAGAAACAGAAAGATAACTTAGTCAACTTCGTAACTGACAGTCTGAAGGGCAAACTCATGAAAATAAAGAAAGAAATACTCACAGTGACGCACGAAACCCTGCCATGTTACCTCGTACTTTCTGATACGCTACAAATAAGCGTATTAGAGGTCAACTCAGAGCACTGCAGGCGATTTCCTGTATTAGCTAGGTTCTGCTTTATGATTGGCCAAGCCACCTCAGTGAGCAGATAAACCGTTCACGAACTGTCATTTGAAGTGCTTTTGTTGGTTTTGATGTATCCATGGAAATACCCCTAGAGCAGTTTCGGTCTAGGGAAAGCGGTTACACACAAAAACGTTCATGCCCATGGGCAGACGCTATTAACACATGGGTAAAAGGGCTAGTGTAACCACAGATAATGTTTTTCTGGGGTCGTTGAGTCCTCGCGAAAGTAAAAATAAGCCAGACATAGGCCTTCCCGCTCGGGGTTATGTGAGGACTTTGACCATGTTATGACGTAATTTTATCATCAATAAAAGGGCAGTCATAAAACCTGGCGTCAATTTGCTAAATTTTGACCAACAAAATAA
>NC_090883.1:27492481-27497481 GCF_036669925.1 Montipora capricornis | reverse complement strand
GGATTTTGTTATGGCCAGTTATTGATTCCACACGTGGGCAATCTGATACAGAAATGAGTTGTGCATAACAAGGCTGTTATATGATGGCTGTACAACATTTAGGCCATCACCTCGTAAATTATAATTAGTTATCCTAGGTGTAAAAAACTAAGAAATGTAATTTGGGCCGTTCTGTCTAAAACACTTAAAAAATAAAATGAGCGATTGTACGATGCGTCTTTGTTCAAGCGTGCCCATAGCGGTCGTAGCTAAGCATAGATCATAGGTAGCTGAGTTACCCAGATTAAGTAAAGACTTAATCGCATAGTGGTTGGCTCGTTCGATGGTATTCTTCAAAGATTTAGATATTCCTAGCAGTAGCGGGCTACAATATTCAATATGCTGTAACACGTAGGCTTTGTATAGAGAGATCATAGTATTTGATCATAGTATTTGATGGAACTAATCCTACGTAGAGCAGCTATCATAGCGTATGCTTTTTGCAGCATGATAGTAACATGGGGCTTAAAAGACAAGTCGCGGTCCAATGTTACACCTAAAATTTTGAGAGTCGGTTCAATCACGATGTACAAGTCAGCGACTAAAAAGTTGCAAGTATACTGAGAACTACCTTGTGTCATTGATTGAGTCTTAGTGGCGTTAACTTGAAGATAGTTCGCTGAGAACCAAATGGTTAATTTCTTTATGTCTTGATTCAAGATGGATTCTAGTACAGCAGGACACTCGTGAGAGACCTATTGCGTCGTGTCATCGGCATAAAGACGTATGGAGGAAAACCCAGCTGAGTAATTAACATCATTCACAAAAATATTGAAGAGAAGCAGGCCAAGAAGGCTCCCTTGCGGCACTCCACAGCGAACGGGGAGCCAGTCAGACACGTTCCCATTGCATTTAACTCTTTGAAGACGGCCTGATAGATACAACTGAATCAGTTTTAATGCAGAGTCTTGAACGCCATAAGCTTTTAGTTTCGCTAGTAACAAGTTATGGCAAATCGAGTCAAATGCCTTCGATAGGTCAATAGCAACCACTCTCACATCTTTTTTCTTGTCAAGAGCATGGCGCCAATCATCAGTTAGTTTAAGTAAGGCGGAACAGCATGAATGTCCGCGTAGGAAGCCAGACATGTTATCAGAAAAGATTTGAGTGAATGCACTATATAGCTGATCATATTTAATTGTTATTCTCTCAAACACCTTCGGTATTACTGATATGACACTAACAGGACGATAATTTGATTTGGATGTTTCGTCATCTTTCTTGTAGACAGGAGTAACGTTACTGAGTTTCCATTGATAAGGCCACTCGCCGACGCCAATACAATGATTAAAAAGCTTTGTCAGAGGTGCAGTAATGACGGGGGTAGCTATTTTAAGCAGCTTAGATGGTATACCGTCAGGACCAGTTGATTTCCTTATGTTCAGATTAGAGAGAATATCAGAAACATGGGCTTCGCTGACTGGATGAAAATGAAAATTAAGCTTAGGAGCCATCGCGTTTATATTAACAACACTGATGTGACTGGAAAAGTCGTCAACGGACAAGGTCAAGACTGACTCGTCAACAGTAGGAGATACGAAGTACTCATTCAGAACCGCGCTAGGATCAGGAGCAATTGCGCCGTTTTCAAGCAAACAAATTTGACTTGAATTGTCACTGGGATTGTTATTTGGTAAAAGCGGCCTTAGTTTTCTCCAGAATAAACCAGTCGAGCATCTAGAAGAAACAGACACAGCTTTGGAGTAGGAATCTTTAACAGCCTGTCTTTTCAGTGCTGCGACCTTGTTTCGCTGTAAACGGTAATTGTTCCAATTTTCACGATCAAATAGATGGAGTGGCAATCAGTTCACCTTTAGCCCCTGTGTTAGCCAATTTCTTTATGGGTTATTATGAAAGGCTTTGGTTGGAAAAATACTCTGGTACCCAAGTATTATATTATCGTAGATAAGTAGATGACATTATTTGTTGTTTTCAAAATTCTCATGATGCAGATATGTTTTCTCAATACCTTAACAAATGCCATCCCAACATTAAGTTTACAATGAAAACAGAAACAGATGGCAAATTACCGTTTTTAGATGTATTATTATCCAAGCAGAGATCAAGTAACAATGAATGTGCAACATTTTTAGTCCAACGGATTTCATTCCGGATTCTCTCAAATCACGCGTTGTATATAAATTTACTTGTGCGGGCTGTGGTGCTCGCTACGTTGGTGAAACCAACAGGCATTTCTACACACGTGTAAATGAGCACCTTTTCCAGGATGAAAATTCTCGTATTTTCAAGCATCTTACTTTTTCCAAAAATTGTCAGGATAATTGTGATATTTCTTGCTTCAAAATCATTGATAATGCTACTTCTTTTCTATCAACTCAAAATCAAGGAGAGTTTCCATATTGAGCGGTTGAAACCCGAACTCAACAAACAAGTTGATCATGTCAGTTTAGCATTACACTTTTAAATTTTTACCGTTATGTCAGTTATGTTCTCTATAATATTGTTGGTTCGTTTGAATTTTCCCTACTTGTAACGAACATTTAATCTACAAAGAATCATTGTATTGATAGTTATATATATATACGAATTATCTTGTAAAAATTTTAATGTTAAACTAACGGTGGCTGAAGATCATGTTTCAAACATCAAAACATGTTCCGTAAATTCAAAAGTGTGGTTGTATTTTTTAAACTATTAATAAGTTTTTAGTAGATCAGTACCATCAAGTATGCTAACATATTTTTATGTGGGAGCGGAGTTTGCATGCAGCTGGCAAACAAAAATTAACCCGCCTTGTGGCGCCTGCTGTCCTACATGCCCAAGTATCTACACACTTGGGTTGTGATTGAGTTAGTTGTGTTGTGTGTGATTGGGTAGTGAAGTCAAAATTTGTCTTTTCTTTCTTTCTTTTTTTTCCTGGCAAAATAAATAAATGAAATGAATGAAAATGAAACTGTCAGCATTGTTACCCAGAATTTCGCTTTTTTCTGTGCCGTGCAAGCCACGTAAACTTGGCAGAACTAGCAGTAATCGGGACTCATGACCGTGATGTGAGAGGCATGGGTCTATTCTTCGTTTTACGTCACAAACTGATTTGCATTCCTGTTGCACTGCAAAGCAGTTTAGGATGTAAAATCGGGAATAGACCCATGTCTCTCAAATCACGGTCGTGGGTCCAAATTACTGCTAGTTTTGATAACTTCGCGCATCTTGTCCGGCAGATGAGAAGCAAAATTTTGACGTAAGAATGGTAAAACATGTTTGCTTTTGGCGGCAAATTAATATTGTTGCCAAAACATTTTTTACATGTAGGTGCACTTTAAGGTTCTTTTATCTTGTAATCACCTCTCTCTCCCCCAGAGGTTGGTGCGCCTTAGTTTTGTACGTTATTTAGACAGCATTAAACACTCAGGCTCTCAGCTTGAGCTGCACACTCATTCATGTTTACGAGTTGTGAATATAGATAGGAAACGTCTCTTACATCTAATACGCCCTACACTGACAATAAAGCCGGACGATAAAAATGCTCCAGTAGAATAGGCAAAGCACATTTATGGAATTTAGCGCACTAAATTTAGTGAGGCTCACTTGGCATGGCTTGCCCTACACCACCCCACCCTCACCCCCCTACAAAAAACCTCAACAACAAAGGTCAAGACAGTAAATTAATTCCGTGCAAAATTAACGTTATTTTCTTATTGCCTAAAGCATTTCTCGCAAGTTGGACAAATTTTAAATAACTTACTGGTTGCTGAAGACTTGGTTTTGCGCCATGGTCCAGGAGCAGCTGAATTATGGACTGATGATTGTGGCGTTCAGCTTTCTGCAGAGGAGTGAACTGGAACTAAAGAAGAGAAAGAGAAGTTAGATCGTCACTTGAATGGGTTTATTCATTCTTGTCTTTCTCTTAATAATTATTTTATGCATTTGCATTATTTGAGAACTGCAGTGGCAGGGTTCACTCGATAATATAAATATTCTTCATTCCTTGTAGACTCACTAAATATGCTCACATCTGTAAGTTGACTGCTGCTAATGATCATTAATACGACAGCAATTTTTATACTTAAAATGACGTTCTTATGTGTCATTGTGGCACTTAGTGAACAGTAGTAGCAATAGGCTAAGAGGAACATCAACTGGGAGTCAACTCTTCTCTTCCCTCTTACCCTGTCTAAGGCATTGACATCTGCATCATGATCTAGCAAGAGCTTGACAACAGATTCATGTCCATACCAACAGGCAAGGTGCAGCGGTGTTAACAAAAACTGGGGAAAGAAAAAAAAATATAAAACCAAGATATAAATTCTGGTGTTCAGCACTGGCTGAATGTGATACACAGCAACATTGCTAAGAGAAAGCAATTTGGGCTTCACCCACATTCACTTTGTTATGATCTCACTAGCAAACTGGTGTAAAAAATAAAGGAATATGATCAGGCCCATGGATTGTAAGTTTTAATACTGCCAAGTGTTGCCCTTTCTGACCGTCTTTTAATGAATACATGTATGTATGTTCTAACCATGCACAAAGGGCTAAGCAAACTTGGCCTAGATAGTATATCAGGGTTCGTGCTGGATTTTGTCTATAAAATTCCAGGAGTATATAAGGAGTTTTCAAGAACCAGAAATTGAGTTTTCAAGGAGTCCTTATAAGACGATTTCTATGCCATACATAGTGTTTCAGTGTTTTCTTTGCTGAAAAAGCCTACCTTAATGTTCCTTACCATAGCCTGCAAGTAAAGTGCACGCACGGGCATTTTATTTTGTGGTTTTAATGTTTCCCTAATAGTTACTCAGTTTTGGGCTCCGCCATTCTGGACATATCTTTTTAACTTAGCATGATGCAATTCTCAACAATTTTCACCCAAGCAAAAATGCAAGATGTTTTCAAGCAGTTTTCCACAAAATCCTTTTTTTCAAGGGCTTTTCAAGCGCCCTTGAAGTCCAAAATTAAATTCCAGGGATTTTCAAGGACTTCAAGGAGTAGCACGAACCCTG
>NC_090883.1:27482481-27487481 GCF_036669925.1 Montipora capricornis | reverse complement strand
TTTCTCAAAGTTTTGGATTGACTGAGCTAACAGTTTATAGACTTCTTCCTGTTGTTCTTTCTCCAGACTTGGTGCACTGATTAGGATCTTGAGAAACTTGTCTGAAAATAAAAAGGTAGATATTATCAATCAGACCCTCACAGACAGGAGATAAGAATCTTTGGGTATTATTTTTATAAACATATCTTATCCACAGATTCTACATTGGCATACACCTTATTCCAAAATGGCCGCCATTTAAATATTCTTTTGTTTTTATTCAAATAAGCCCTTGATGCCTCGTTCTTAAGCTTAAAATTCAAAAGAATATTTTATCTTGAACGAGGCAACAAGGGCCAATTTGTATCCGCATAAATCAGCAGCCATTTTGGAATAAGGTGTATTAGCGTGATCCAATAGGGTTAGCGATGGTTTTGTGTACTGGCTGTTTTTACCATTCCTGTACGAGAACACTGTTCTTAGGCGAGAGAATAATTTCTAAGCTTTCACCTTGAAAGACTCTGTAGACTCGAGTATATGAAACTAACTGTCTTCTTGTGTTGTTGTACTTGTTGGTTCGGTAGAAGGGTTTTTCGCGCTGACTAGGATGTTCATAAGGAATTTTCCCTCCTTAAAACGACAACCCATTTGTGTTTGAAAATCCCAGCGAGACCCAGTTGGTTCTGGATAATGTACCGGTATTTCATAGAGCCTTTTTGAGATTTTCGGACGGCCGGGTTGTAAGTTGTGACAAACGATAGAATCTCATGCCTTTGTTTTGATTTATAATGGTAATTGAACTGAGTGGAGTGCAATTTGGTCTGAAATCATTGGGTACCGTCTTGTTGCAGAGCCCTTGTTTGAAATCTTGGTTGTAATTCTGGAAGTTCTCTTTGAATGAAATTCTTCATAAGAGGCGCAATGGTTCTTCTTTGATAAAACCCTTACTTTTATGTTTAAAAGGTGGAAGTTAAAGAAGTCTGTAAATTAAAATGTTTCAGTTGGTTTGAAATAAGTTCATACAGTTGTATGTCTAAGTTGTTTTGAGTTGAGAATCGTGATCCTTGTACATGATGGACCTCTTCAGGTTTGTAGTTCAGAGAAAGCCTGTTGTGTAGACTACCAACAGATGTAACAGTCTTTTGCTCAGTTGGTAGAGATCAAACAAATAGGATTAGAGTGAAAAAGGATTTAAAACTTACAAGGAGCTGACCCACCAATGCCACTAATTTTGACAAATTTGAAGGATTTTTACAATAAAATACCGTAAACCATTTCCAAAACATCCTTGTTACATGTAGGGGATTAACACCCACCAATGTATAACGTATAGGCGAAAATGAATTTTGAGCTGAGCCTGCGATTTCTTCGATCCTTACTGACATTTAGTCTTAATTTGTTTAATTCCCGCAGTTCATAGACATGTCTTTAAAGAGAGAGAGTGCTGTAGTATCGCGCATGTTCTAGCCATAGCAAATGTCACCATTTATAAGCCAATCGGAAAAGCTGTTTTGAATTATAAAGCCGTACGGGAAATTTTCACGTACGTGTGAAAATTTCTTGCTCAGTCATCTGCGAAGTCGACCACCCTTAGCTCATCAGTGATTGTTTAATAATGTAGAAATGTTCACGCGCACGTGTAAATGTCCCACACGAATTATAACGTTGCTTCCGATTGGCTCACAAATGATAACATTTCTTACCGCTAGAGCACGCATAATACCGTGATATTCTCCCTTTAATACATATTTTCTTCACCGATAGCAATCTAGCTAAGTAAATCGTAAAAGAAGGTTTGCAGAGCAAGTTCATTTACTTAATACATGGTCATTGAGAGGTCATTATATCAATAATTGATTTTGGTATAATTACATATGTGATTGTTCAAAATTCTCTGCACTTATTGGTTGCCGTTGAGGTGATTATTACGTGATCCACCTAAGCGTTTTTTTTCCAAAATGCCTGCAAGCAGTTTTGTCAAGGTGACAAAGAAATTGTTTTAAAGAAAATGCACATTTTTCAAATAATCAGCTGTGTAATTATTATACTAAAACAATTATTCACCTCAGGCTCGGAGAATATCGGCGAATAAAAACCGAGACGAAGTTGAGGTTTTTATTCACCGATATTCACCTGTCAACCAAATGAAACCTGATACCCAGCCAAATTACAGAAATCATTTTGATACAGTTACAACTATAACATCATTTTAATTAAGACAGAATTGATCAAGAGATTCAGGTTATGTGTGCACTACCCATCCCACTCCTTATAAAGGAAAACCTAAATAAAAAAAATTGCTCCTTAAATTCTGCACATCCATAAATTAGCAATGGTATAATGAAGTTTTCCTCCGACCTGCAGCTGCTCTTAAGGAAATTTTATCTCCAGACATTCCTGAAGCTGTCTCTTCCTTTCTTTTTCTCTTTGTCTTAGAGTCCATCCCTGTAAAGTCCAAAATTAATAATATTAATAATAATAATAATAATAATAATAATAATAATAATAATAATAATAATAATAATAATAATACCAAAACTTCGTAGCAGCACGAAGTAAGATATCGCTTTGATGATCCATACGATGTTTTGGAAATTCATCTTTAATCAAGGCATGTTTCGGATGAAACATCATCCATCGTCAGTTGTACAATGAGAAATAAACTAAAGTTGTTTCGTGGTTGTGTGTTTTTATTCTGTTCTCGCCTTCATCCTTAATTATTCATGTTATATCTCACTTTGCTACACTATTTATTGCTCAACTTTAGTTTATTTCTCATTGTACAACTGACGATGGATGATGTTTCATCCGAAACATGTCTCGATTAAAGATGAATTTCAAAAACATCATATGGATCATCAAAGCAATAATAATACTACTACTACTACTACTACTACTACTAATAATAATAATAATAATAATAATAATAAGGCAATAATTATCCGAAGAAAGCGGCATCAACTATTTCAATGTAAGAACAGATGGTCGAAACGAGAGGTTGGAAAAGGAGCAGGGGATTGAATATCGAGTCAGACAAATGCAGGGTGTGTGGAGAAAGGGAAGAAACAGCGATGCACATACTGTGAGGATGTAGGGTGTTGGCTGGAAAACACTACACTGAAAGACATGACAAAGCACTGAAGATAACAATTTAACAACAACAATTACAACAATTTATTCATTTCTAGTGAGCACCTTTAAATGACTATGATCAGATGTGAATTCCTAAATTATAAATATGCGAAATAATAGATAAACATCTAACTAAAAATATGGCAAGCCGTAAAAATTTAAAAATATACAATATGGCGAAAACTACATTGTAATTTTTAAATATTTAACAAAAGTATCATGTAAAAAGAGAAAATGCTAATAATATGCTAAGAAAGTCTGTACATGTATTAAGTATATGCATGTCTAAAAAGATATAGCTTCAAAACTATTTACACGTTACTGAGCGAAGCTCACTACGCAGAGTTCCAGAATGATGGTGCTGTGACGGCGAATGCCCGATCTCCAAGCGTGGCCTTAGATTTTCACTGATGGTACAGCTAGGAGTAGAGAATTAGAATCCCTGAAATTATAGCATGATGTTTTGACACTAATTAAGGACTATAGATACTGAGGCACAAGGCCATGTGATGCCTTAAACGTGAGGAGAAGTAGCTTGAAGTTTACGTGTGCCCTGATAGGCAACCAATGCAGATCATGCATGATTGGTGTAATATGACAAAACCTAGGCACATTACATACCAGCCTAGCAGAAGCATTCAGAACTCTCTGAATTTTCACAGGCTGGCTGTTTGACAGCCCGTACAATAGGCTATTGCAATAATCGATGCGAGACGTTATGAAAGCATGGACTAACGTCCCCATAGCTTCTTGAGAAAAATACTTGCGTATGTGTCGAATATTATACAGGTGGTAAAATGCAACAGAACAAAGCTTACTGATATGGCTAGACATAGTGAGCTGTGAATCGAACCATGATCCAAGGTTTCTTACTACCGCAACAGGACTCACATTAGCAGAGCCCACCTTAATATTATCATTAGGGAGCTTAAGCAACGACAACTGCGACGGCAACGAGAACGCCATCTCAAAATATAAATTCGCGTTATTTTAATCGCTTCGTTACTATTTCAACTTTTTTAATATGACGGGGGTGTAGTAGTTCCTCAAAAATGACGCTGGTAGGAACGGCGCTCAATTTAGGGCAGAAAATGAAAATTTATCCTCAAGTAATGACGTTGTCCATAAAACCTCATATTTGGCTATTTCACGCTGTAGTTTTGCTGACGACGGGAAAGAAATGGACAAAAGTGAAAAACACACGTGCAGGGCGTGCAAAGCTATTGTTTTTGCTTATTAAATATGCAAATTTGTGACGTTCTCGTTGCCGTCGCCGTTGTCGTTGCTTAAGCTCCCTAATATTAACTTTGGCTCGGTGTAGCGTTGTGCCTAGTATAAGAAACTCTGTTTTGTAGTCATTTAACATTAGATTGTCCGATATCATCCAGCTCCAGACATTACTGATGCAGTCAGTCATAGAATTTATAGCAGCATCCGCTTCCGCAGATTGGTTTACAGATCATCAGCATAGCAGTGGACTTGTGGAAGGTGACGCTCCACGATGTCAAATAGCTTGCGCGTATACATGATGAAGAGCAGCGGCCCTAAGCAAGATCCTTGAGGAACGCCTTGACACTGGGGGAACTTCTTGGAAAATCCACCATTGACAGACACTCGCTGGAACCGGTCAGATAAAATAAATACGACCTGAACCAAAGCGCATTGTCCGTTACTCCACAGTCAGACTCGAGACGCTGAATCAACTTATCATGGTGTATCGTGTCGAATGCTGCACTTAAATCCAATAAAACAAGCAGGGTGACATGTTGCTGATTCACTGACATCAGTATGTCATTCTTTACTTTAAGTAAAGCTGTTTCTGTGCTGTGTAAAGGTTTATACACATATTGCAGCAGGGAATGGTGCTCGGTGACTGTCAGATGCTCAGT
>NC_090883.1:27474981-27477481 GCF_036669925.1 Montipora capricornis | reverse complement strand
AAGAGATTGTCATTGATCAGTGTAGAATAAGACTTCCCACTGTAGGTATTTCACATTAATTCTCACTCTGGTTAACAGATAATGGGATAGCATTAAATGGATTTACCTGAAGCATCAACTGCTTCTCCACCAGGTCGATTAGTTGAATTTTCAGGGGTTTGACTGATAGGAGGTTGTACTGCATCACTAGGCCCAGGCTGCCCTGTTGAGAAATGAGCAATTAATCAAATTCAATAGCCTGTTTCAAGGCGACTGTAAATATCAAATCCAATAAATGATTTAATTTTTGTGGTAGTGCATTCACTACACACTATGTCACCAGGTTTGTAAGAGTGAGTGATTGAGTGATTGTAAGTCCATGGTGGCAAATAGCCCTGTAGCGCGTGCATAACTCACAAACATAAACAGGTCTGCTGGAGGCAAGCTTGAGTTCCAACAAAATGACCTCCAAAATCGGCATGAATTTGTGAATTTGTGAACTTTTGTCTTAGAAAGCCGTCAGACGCTCAGAGTGTACTCTCAAACTTGTGGTGAAAAAGAAGTTGCAGCAGAACTTGAAAATGGTCAACATGTCAGCCTCAAAGCCAATGTTTCTCAATTCCCTTTTATTTTCTTCAATCTTTCTGGGATTTAGTACTTTACTAGAAACCACATTTCTTCTCAGGAGGCTATTTAAATATGACATCTACCACGAGATATGTCCAGGTTTGAATAAGTGTCTACCACAGCACTATAATGACATTACGGTACCAAAACAATATCATGTCCTATTAGAGCTATATTACGCAAAGATAACTTGAATCTCCTGGAAGACAAAACGCAGCTGAGCTCAGTTGACAATTATAAAGCGCTGTGTTACTGCACTACCACATGTACGCACTGCGTGCTTATCTTTTAGATCAGTGCTCAGGCCTAGCAAGAGTAACACGAATGAGTTCCTACAGTAATAACTTGATCACACACTCCTCTATCATAAGACTGAAGACTTGCGGCAGCTAGGCCATTAAAGTGCACTTAATCCCCACGATTTATTTTGCTGTTAACAGATATGCACATCTTTCAGACTTATTGTGCTACAAGTCCAACAATCACACTAATTCAAAACTAGTTTTTTGCTTTTGGATTGTCACGTCTTCTGACTTGACAACAAAATGACTAGAAATGAACATAAATCAAAGATCTGGAACTTGCTTTTTCTTTCTTTTTTTGTTTATGGAATTCTTATTTAGTATACAGTAAATAGAAGTATTAAAATTATTATTATTGTTATTATTATTATTATTATTATTATTATTATTATTATTATTATTATTATTATACTTTATCACTTCTTGACCATACTTTCAAAAACCACTTTTTGTTAGCCTTACCTCTACTATCATCATTTATTCTTGCTTCATAAGAGCGATGAACACTTGCCTCTTGTTCTCCTTAAAATTAACATACAGTTTGTAACAAAAGGAAACAATTCAAATATACATGTAGCAATTCATTTAAACAAGGTGGCTCACGATACTTTTGTGCTAACAGTAAAAGAAATATCTTAATAAGTCTTGATGCGAAAGACCTTTTTTTCCATCCCACAAAATTGTAGTTAACTACCAAAGCCCACCCTACCATGTTCAGTACTTGGATGGATGCCTTAAATTACCCTACTAACACAAAGTGTTGCTAGCACAGGAAAAGCTATGTGAATAAAATAATAATAATAATAATAAGAAGAAGAAGAAGAAGAAGAAGAAGGGTCTTTTTTATTTCTGTTAAGATAAACTAATCTATTTACAAAGGCAGACTTTATTTGAAATGCTACATGTACATATTCAATTAGAGAATCAAGCACATTTTTTGCAGAGATTGTATGAACAGTCCTGTTTTGAAGAGATTTATGAAATGGAGCAGGTGAATATTGGCAAATAATTTAGAGTCTTGCTTATTTAAAGGTCCTTAATGAAAACAGGATAACAATAAGAGAGACATTTAACACATCTTATATGTGAGAAGATCAGATTCAGACAAGGCATAAATTGTTGGAGAAGGCAAATGACATGAATGAGATCTACACGAATTGTGTAGAAGGCAGACTGAAAATCAACCTTTAACAAAATATCACTAAAAATACATGTAGCTGGAAATAATTTTACAACTTAATTCGCATTCTCTATGATGGTATATTTATTTCCTCAGATATTGTCACAGTATTCCTTTCTGAATCTGCTCTATCTGCATGTTCTTTTGTTTACGAAGAATTAATTACAAAATTATTGCAGGTAGGGAAACAAATATCACCACGTGGCAGCCATTTTTAGGAGCTCAGACAAATCACTAATGTTATATTACTGTGTGTGTGGGGGAACACTTTTTCCCCTTAAGGCCCAGGTAAGACCCCATTCACCACTTATGTCCAGAAATGCACACGATGACAAAAATGGCAGATTTGGCGAAAGAGCTGCACGATTGACAATCTTGGCAAAATTAGCGATTTTGGCGATATTTTGCCAAT
>NC_090883.1:27459981-27464981 GCF_036669925.1 Montipora capricornis | reverse complement strand
TGACGAAGGGCTAACGCTCGAAACGTCAGCTTTTAGAATCTCTGTACGGTGGCCAATTTACATTATCAACTCCGTTGATAAAACCAAATTTTTGTATACTACTTCCCCACCGACGCAGCACCACAGTTTCTTTAGAAACTACCCCTTCATTAGATAAATAGCCCCTTGAGAAGACATGTGGTTACTAGCAAAGTACTGAACCCAGAGAGACTGAAGAAAATAAAAGGGAATCGAGAAACATTGGCTTCTGGGCTGACATGTTGATCATGCAAAGTTCTTTGCACCACAAGTGTAAGCGTGCACTGACAGCATCTGACAGCTTTGTAAACAAAAGTTGAAAGCTGAGCGACCTAAGAAATATACCACTCAGTAACAGAAGCATAGGACCGAAAATTCTATTTTAATGCTATCAAATGCGAACCAAGCAAGATACAGATTTTGTTAGCTTGCTTTATGCAAAACAAATATTGAAGTAAAAGTAAATAAATATGGATACACAATTTTTAAGAAGAGCAGAAGGAAGTTTCAGGACGGTCGATCGAGCATAAAATATTTTGCCATCGGTAACAAAATCTACGACATGAAAACAACATTAATTTTGAACCACGAATATAAAAAGTTACCATCAGCGGAAAACAGTTTGGGAGATTTTAGTTGTTTTGTTGTAATTGTACAAGTTTGGCTGCACCGAGTAAATCGCACATCGAATTCAGCGGGCGCAGTGATCAAGTTACCGCGGCATGTTTACTCGCGAAACAGTGAAGCATCTGTATCAAATGATGCCAAGCTACCGGGTTTTTGTTTTTGTTAGTTTTCTTTTTCTTTCGATTGTTATAAATTTTGACAAGAAATGTGCAAATTCAACAGAAAGATCACAATCGCCCAACTCTCAGAGGTTGACCATTGTTTCTGGAAAATCAAAAATTTACTCTCCAAGACAAGGTTATTTATCACCAGGTAATTCCATCGTTTTGGTAATAGCAGCTACTTTATTATTCATCAGCGTCACAATCTTTTGCCGATTTAGGGGGTCATTTTGTTGAAACTCAAGCACGCTTCCAACAGACCTGTTTACTTTCGTGACTTATGCGTTACCACAAAAATTCTCCCCGTATCACATTTCAGCACATGTATGCAAATTTGCTAAGCTCGAAAATTACACAACATGATAAATTTACAAAAGCTGGAAATTTCACTGAAATATTTTCCACCGAAACATTTCTTGAAACAAGCAACATATTTGCTATAAGAGGCAAGAAACCCTTCCTATTTCAGTTGCGTGCGTGCAAGCGAAACACACAATCACAAAGCATACGCAATTAAATAAATTTCTGACAGTTCACATTCAACCCTTTTCGAAAGAACCTTGACCGTAAATAATAAAGCACAAAAGAGACAACAAGCTTTCATTCAAGTAATTTTTCACTGCCACATTTCCATTTTTTTTTAACCTTTGCAGAGTTGAGTACAAAATGAATGTTACTTGCCAGACAAACAGGCAAACTTTAAATAGATGCGACTTCAGTAAACACTGTGAGACACACAACAGAGATCACAGATCTACTTGTGGTGTTCGATTCCTTCTCTGTCTTTGTTGAACCCGAAAGTTACCAGAGAAATTTCCATTTGGTTTCAGTGTTGTACGTAACACCACCTTGGCGAAATATTAGAAGTACAGCATATTTTGATTTCGGCTCGACGGGCGAAAGATTCACGCTGTCGAAGTCCATTGCTCGTCGCTTTTTTAAGATTCCAGATCTTTATGTTTCACCGCCTGTCTTGACGTTCCATTCCTGAGCTCCATGTGGGTATATTTTCTTTAAAGATGTACTAAAAAGCCATTCGCGTTACAATGACTTTCGACGCCATTACAGGTTAATTGTGCAGAGCAAACTACGCATTACCCCAGCCCCCTCAAACCTAACAAAATACGCACAGAAGACTCTATGCACAAAGACACCACTTAGCAGGGGAGTGACAGGCAAGACTTTTCCCGACACGGAAAAAAATAACAAAACGAGATGCCTCGGTGAAGCATACACTGGGTTGCCTGTGGTACGTGCTACAGAAAATCAGAAGGCACTGAATTGTGTGGTATTGAGATACAGCATTCCAGTCTCTGAAGAACAACAAATAAAGGAGAAGCGAGAAACATTGGCTTCTGGGCTGACATGTTGATAATTTTCAAGTTCCCTCACAACTTCTGTTTACCACAAGTGTGCCATCTGAGCATCTGACAGCTTTCTAATACTGAAGTTCACTGAAGTTAAGCCCTGGCGGGCGGGGTTAGTGTTTGGATGGGAGACCAAGACAACATTCCCCTCCAAAAACAGAAGCATCGGACCGAAAATACTATTAACTCTAACAAATGCGAACTCAGCAAGGTACAGATCTTGTTAGCTTGCTTTATGCAAAACAAATATTGATGAAAAAGCAAATAACTATTGATACACAGTTTCCAGAAAGAGCAGAAGGAAGTTTCCCGGACGGTCGATCGAGAATAAAATATTTACGACATGAAAACAACATTAATTTTGAACCGTGAATATAGAATATAAAAAGTTACGATCAGCGACAAACATTTTGGGAGATTTTTGCTACGTTCAAGTAAATTGCAAAATCGAAAGTGACATGGCCGGAATTCAGCGGGTGCTGTGATTAAGTTACCGCGGCATGTTTACTCGCCAAACAGTGAAGCATCTGTGTCAAATGATGGCAAGATACCGGGTTTTTGTAAGTTTCTTTTTCTGTGAAGTGTTATAAAGTTTGACAATGAAATGAGCGAAGTCAAAACAAAGATCACAATCGCCCAACTCTTGTTTATGAAAAGTCAAAATTTACTCTCCAAGACGCGTACGACGTTATTATCAACAGGTAATTCCATCATTCTGGAAATAGCAGCTACTTTATTATTCATCTGCGTCACAAGTTTTCACTGATTTTGGGGCTCATTTTGTTGAAACTCAAGCACACTTTCAACAGGCCTGTGAACCCTTCCTGCTTACAGAGCAATACTAAAAAACTTCTCCCATATCACATTTCAACCTTAAGCTCGAAAATTCAATACACAACATGATATTATAATTCACAAAGGCAGAAAATACCACAGAATCCTTTTCCAGCGAAAGTTTTATTAAAACTTACAACATATTTGCTCTTAGAGGCGAAAATCTCTTCCTATTTCATTGCGTGCGTGAAGACAAGAAACTCAATTGTGTCAAATTACCATGTACTTCAGGTAAATAATGCTCACTTTGATTTCGTCTCGACGGGCGATAGATTGTTGTCGAAGTCCAGTACTCGTCGCTTTTGAGATTCATGCCTAGTTTATCCAACTGACTTTCCATTATTGAGCTCCATAAGGGTATATTTTGTTTAAGAATCCACTAAAACGCCATTCGCGTTACATGACTTTCGACGCCATTGCAGGCTAAGTTAATGATTCTACTGTGTCCACCAGAGAAATCTACGCAGTTCCACTACCCTCTCGATCCTACGAAAATAAGCGCAGAAGGCTCTATGCACAAAGACACCACTTACCAGGGGAGTGACAGGCAAGACTTTTACCGACACGGAAAAAAATACTAAAAACAAAAAAAACGGAAATGTACCTACTTTCCGACTGGGTTTGCAACCCAGTAATAATAAAAATCATCATCACTTAATTTAAGTCTGCAACATCCCAAAAGTACAAATTGACCTCTTTAGCTTGTACGTTTTGTTTTCCGATTTCAGACTACGTGATGTTCTCAAGGGATTTTTCCTTTAATTTTTTCTTAAGTTATTCGTACATAAGCACATGCAAAAGAATGCATGTGAAAGAAACCGTTCTCTAGAGCAACATCACGTGGTCTGAAATGGGAAAACAAAACGTACAAGCTGAAGATGTCAATTTTGTAAGACTTCCAAAAATTAACCAACAACACTTGAACTGAAGCATGCGAATGACAATACAACTTGCCTAATAATAATTTTCCTTTAAGAATCATTGTTTTAAACAGTTTGATTGAGAAAAAAAACTATCGTTAAAACCTAAAAACTCTCGATAAAATCACATTTTAATGGTCATTTCTATAATAAAGTTTTAAAAAATCACATTCTCTACACTAAGATCATTTTCCTGAATGTTCGCAGTCCGTCTCTTGGTTCTTTTATTAAAATAAGTTAAGCAGAGTAATCCGATCGCAAAATGGCCAAGGAGACCTTAGCGCGTAACCAGGTGATCTGGTGATGTAATTCGGAGGACTGGGGAGAAAACTTTTAACGCCGTATCCACATCCGCGCGCGGCCGTATTTTCGAATTCAACATGGCAGAGGCGAGGTTAGATCTTGTCGGGTCTACTTGAATGTTCATTCAGTAACAGGAAATGTGGTAGACACGGAATGATCTGTTGAGTTTTGGCGATGGCAATACTGCAGGGAGTTTGGTTGTGGGATACAGCATTAAAATTTTTCTCTCCAGTCCTCCGAATTACTTCACCAGATCACCTGGAATAGACAATGGGGAGCTTGAGCACCCGACGTTTTTGAGACACAGATGGCAACCGAAAGAGTGCATCTTGCATGCCCGGACAGTAATGTCTCCCAGATTTTTAAAGTAATTATCTCTAATGGAGAAAAGATACTTAGCAGTATAAATGTGGTTGTGTGAAAACAAGTTAGAAGGGAAAACAGCTCACTTCCAGTTGCGGTCCGTTTCTCAAAAACGTCGCTTGCTCAAGCTCCCAAATAGCTCAGCTAGTCTGCTGTGGAACCTCTTGCACTCCTCAGCCATTCCGCCTATTGTAGAGAAAACTAGTGGCGTGAAAGATCCTTGCTCTACCTCCATCACCCTGAGCTGTTGCTATACATTGCTGCCGCTTCTTTTCATTTTCATAATTTCGGGAGATTTGCTTGGAACCAAGAGATTAAATTTGTTGGAACTGAGGTCTCTGTAAGAATCTGCATTTGGGTGGCAAACCCTGACGTCAAAGAATGCAGACTTTTGTCTCTCCCAAAAA
>NC_090883.1:27437481-27447481 GCF_036669925.1 Montipora capricornis | reverse complement strand
TGCCAAGCAAATCAATCTAAAAAATGTGACTGTAAGTAAAAGAAAGGAGAAGAACAACTTACAACACGTCATTATTTGCCAAACTGCAATTATTGCAGCAAGTGCACATCCCTTTTACACTGAAAGACGAACGTGTATCTGTTTTTTTATGTTATATCCGAAATAGACTACACCGTATTACATTTGAAGAGGAAATAGAATGCCGGCTAGTAATTGCTGTGAATGAAAAAAGTTATCAATCAAAAGTCTTACTGAACAAGGAGTCACGAAATCCCAAGATGTGTTTGCTCCAACACCTTCAATTTCCACAAACATGTTTTTTGGTGCTGGTTCCAATCCTTTGCATGTTCCTGCGCACGCAGTACTTTTTAGCTTTTTGTTTGCTGCGCCAGTTTTTCTGGGAGTGCATGGTTTTACTTTGTTTGCAGTGCACGAAGATATTTTGTTTGTGGTGCAGGGTTTGAGCCAGGCCGCGCCATTGTGCCAATCCCGCAATGATATTGAAGTTGTCTCTTAAAAAAACGACCAAAGGGGCACTTTTTTCCCCCTTCAAAATCTGGGGGAAAACTCAGAAGGAAGCACACAAGAAGAGATACAGTTTAGTACAAAAATTACAAGCTGAAACACGGATCGTGGAAGGAATTTTATTGTGCGTTTTAAGTTCATTTTAAAGTCACTTTTCAGTCACTCTACTGATGTTCAACCAAGCGTGATGCACGCATCTGGGAATTAAAATGTCACGGCTAAAATGTATTCATACAATAGATAGCTTTTTCGCCTCAAATCGAAGTCAGATTGATCAGAGAAAAAAATACAGAAGAAGAACAGTGTATTAATGAGGAAGAAACACAGATGGGACTCAAACGAAACGACGCTCTTTCCAGAAAACTTGGTTGCGGGATCACACGTTGCTGGGCTATGAAAAGGAGGCGATGTTCTGCTATTTTTGTCGGAAATCTAAGAAAACAAACCCCTTGGACAAATTTTAGAACCTCAACTCTCCTACGTAAGCCGCGAACACCCCGTATAAATGGTACAAAATCCACGTTCACGGCTTTCTCAAGCCGCGGCTTATCCTGGCCAGGGAGTTTACACTCGTGTAAATAGTTCCTTTCGCGGCTTACGTAAGCCGTGGCCAGAGTTAGCCACGGCTTATTTTCTCTCGTATAAACGGCCCTAATGACTGTAAAGAACACCTGGATGCTGTTAATTAGGAAACTATGGGGGATACACTCAGCAACACCATCACAGCGTCATGTTTTCAGAGAACAATGGTCAATCGCAAGCCATTGACACCATTTTTGTTAACACTCTTGTTTGTATTAATTTTTAATTACAAGTAACAGGTCATAAAAATATGTTGTTGGTGTTGTGCCTGTTTCTTTGTTTGAACATAAGAAAATGGAAAAAAATTGACTGCCCCCCTAAAAATGA
Source organism: Montipora capricornis (assembly GCF_036669925.1). Lineage (NCBI taxonomy): Eukaryota > Metazoa > Cnidaria > Anthozoa > Scleractinia > Acroporidae > Montipora > Montipora capricornis. The sequence continues at coordinate 27,446,047 of NC_090883.1, read as the reverse complement.
AAACGCCCCCCCCCCCCCCCCTTCCAATTTTAACCAAAGGGACAAACTGTCCCCCAGTCATCAAATCCTAGTTCAAACCCTGGCGGTGTGCAGTTTTTTTGTTTGCAGTGGGCAAGCATTTTCTTTTTTGGTGTGTACAATGACATTTTGTTTGCAGTGTGGGGATTTATTTTGGTTGCAGTGTGCCGGATTTATTACTGGGTTGCCATAGGCAATCCAGTCATAATGTGTGTTGAATTTCGCCGTTTTATTTTTCTTCTTTTTTTCCGTGTTGAGAAAATGAAAACGTTCTGCAATAGGTCTTTCCTGTCACTCCCCTGCTAAGTATTGTCTTTATGCGTAGAGTCTTCTGGACGTATGTTTGTTCGGTTTCAGGGGGTAGTAGAAATGGCAGCGCTCCAAGCTGCGACCGTTTTGGTCGCCATGGCGAGTAGAAAAAAAGATTGCGACCAAAACTGTCGGGAAGGTCGCCAGTTTGGCGACCTATTTCTTGGCCATTTGATTTTTTTAATTTACATCCAGACATATTAAGAAGTCTTGCGACCACAAAACTGCTTAGTGTCTTTTTCTTTCATAATTTCCGGCTCTTTAAAGACTTGAAAAACATGTCGTTCCTCGACTATTCGTTCGGAATCGTGAAATCGAGCAGCGGCCATTTTGATGCAAAGGAAGAGGGAAAACAGGGACTGGCCGACTACAAACATTACTCACCGCCTGTTGAGTGGGCATGACTTTTCGACGTGTTACCAGTCTTGGACTGGGTAAAAACTGGCCGTAAATGAGACAGAATAACTCTGGTTTGAATTAGGTCGGTATAAATGCTAAGTGAGCGGCAAAGTTTAGTCCATTCCTTTCCATCACACAAAAACTCAGTAAGTGTTTTGTTGGGTCTTTCTGCAGGCGGTACCGGAAAGCACTGTGTTTTGGTCACTTGGGATTAGTCTTTATTTGGAATTCTTTTGCTTTTTGTCTTTGGTTCTTTTGTTGTACCTCAGTAAACTCCGGTACCGACAGAAGCTGCCGTTTTGTTTGTGGTGTTTTGTTGCTCGGAATAAAGAAATTCAATATAAATTTTGCCAGCACGCGCGGCTTTCTGCACGCCTTTGGCAATTTTTTTTTCCGCGGAACTGTCAACGTTTCACTTGCGTTTGCCGTTCGGTTGACACAGGCAGCCATGAAGTTTCCGCAAGAACAGGTAAGCATATGATTTACTATCTGCATGGAGAATAGGCAATCTCACAAACAGTAGGGGCGATTCAAGGTTGAAACACTGAGCAATAAGAATATTCTGTTCCCACAGATCGGTAGTTTTTTGAGTCACATATTCATGTTTAATGTTTAATTACCGGTATGCGTAATTGTCTGGCACATAACCTAGCACATAAACGGAGTTAACAGAGGCATCGATCTAACAACGGAATATTTTGAAATGCGTCGGAAGACTCTAAAATGGATTTCTCTATACTTCAAAAGCCTGTTTGGTTAATTTGGAGCCTCCCTAAAATATTTATTGTTCCGATATATCAGGGGAACTTTGGAAGTCTCGAAAGTTTAAGTGAGGGGCGTTTGGCTCATCACAAAATTTCAGCTATCTTGATGGCTCTTGTCCAAGCTTCGAGGACACGGAAAATTTTAGGGGACATTTTTTCTTTATATATTTAAGCTATACAAAGTGGGAAGCGACAATGCTCACAAGACCATGTCTGTTGGATTTAATATATCCATTTTTTAAGAGCAATGAAGTTTTTCATCACACCATTTAGCTCAGGAGCATTGCCTTGTTAAATAGTGTTTGAACCATTTTCGGCAGTTGTAGCATGTATTCACATTGGTGACGTTTGTTTTTATTGCAACGAATGACTGTCATCAATGCATACCGAATGCAACAACGTATGAAATTATAAAGTTTTTCTCCAAAGAAACATTGTTTAAAATGATGTCTTGAGTGAAGATCTCATCCTTGCATTGGAAATCATGCCATTCTTTTTCAGTGATGTCATGTGCTTGATAAAACGTTACCCTCTTTAATGCAGGTCAACCACAGCTTTGGTCTTTGACTCTCTCTGGTCGACTCTTTATCTCTTATTGATTTCCTTATCTTTTGCATGTTTTCCTTCCTTCTTTTGCTCAATGTCTTTTTTTTCTTTTATGTTTAAGGCGAATGGCTGGCCTCCCAGTAGGGTGAATGCAATGGCCACCAGACATAACGACTAATCCATTAACGACAATGGTTCTTTGTTCTTTTTTTTCAAAACGGCCAGCGGTTTCCCTTTCATTTAATATGGCACGATGTGCATCAGAAAAATGAAAAACGTTAATTTTTTTTTGTTTTTGATGGCGACCAAAATCATATCCCTGGCGACCTTTTTAGAAGTGAAGGTCGCCAAAAGGCGACTTTCAAAAATTCTTAGCTTGGAGCACTGAATGGGTAGATTTTATCCGGTGGATACAGTAGAATATTTAATTAACCTGCAAAGGCGTCGAAAATCATTGTAATGCGAATGGCGTTTTAGTGGATCATGGAGCTAAAGAATGGAAAGTCAATTGTATAAAAAAGACAGGCGGTGAAAGATAAATATCTGGAAGCTTAAAAGCGATGAGTAATAGACTTCGACAACAATTTGATCTCCGTATCGACTGAGTGCGCTTTGTTTCTAAATTAATATTTTATTACCTGTGAGGTTACATGTACAACACTGAAACCAAATGGCAAATTCTGTATGAGCTTAAAAAATATTGAGGGAATCAAACGCCTTGAATGCATCTGGACTTGTTTACTGAAGTCGCATTGTCGTCAGTTGTCTGGCTATTTACATTTATTTTGTACTCAACTCTACAAAGTCTTCAGGTAAAACATAATTGGAAGTGTGACAGTGAAGATTTATTTGAAAGAAAGCTTGTTCTACTTAGTCAAGAAATTATTTTGAAAGAAAGCTTGTAGTCCATGTTTTGCTTCATTATTTAAGGAAAAGAGTCTTCAGAAAAGGGTTTGAACCTGAATTTATTTCGCTGCGTATAGTTGATATGATGCTAATTAGGTTTTTCTGTTTTCACGCACGCACTGAAATAGGGAGGGTTTTTGCCTCTAATAGCAAATAATTTATGCAGTTTGTTTCAATAAAATCTTTCGCTAGAAAAGCTTTCTGTGACATCTTCGGCCTTTAACAATGAAATGATGTATGAAGTGGTTAGGGTTAGTTGGGTACATAACCTTTGTTGATTCATCACATTGTGCATTGTCCAGATCAACAAATTTGCATACATGGGTTGAAATTGACACCCCATGAGAAGTTCTCATAAAGATGACAGGAACTCATGTTCTTTCTGGAAAATGATTTATAGGTAGCTATAGTTTTAATGTAAGAAAAAGATTTGTTTTGTCACTATGGTGTAAAACGAGGTGTTTTTTTTATGAAGCCAAGTTCCTGGTTAATCTAGTTTATTGCTACCACTTCTACGATTTTTCAACAATATTATTATATCGCTTTAGTCTGACCCAAAAACATTCAGATAGTATATTTATTAACCTTTTCCTTTGCTTTCGTGTTTGTCAGCATTATGATTTGTGACAGTTTGCAAGTATGTTTTTGCATCTCATAGATGTTCAGGTTTCCTGACCCGACTGATGAAATGTAAATATTTCGTCAAATATCACAACAAAATTAAAAAATGAAAGTATGTTGTTTTACTCTGAAAAAGTCGAACGATTAGCATTCTTCTCTGTAGTTCACTGTCAACAAGAACGTTGCCAGAAGGTGATCACGTGCACCTTTGTGGTTGCCTAGCACGTGATCAATTTCCTCCTTTTGTCAGAACATTGATCTTTAATTCCTCTTGATTCAAGGAAGTCAGGGAATGCTGAAATTTTAGTGTTTTTACGATCTATTGCCATTAATCTGTCGCTGAGAACTGGAAATTCAGAGTTTTATAGACAAAGTATGTTTTTTTTTCTTGATCTGTTTTTTTTTTTTTTTTAAATATTTTATTTAAAACAGTCAAACACACATTACAGAGCTGAGATATAACATATTACATACAATATAAGTGATGCGAGAAAACAGGACATCTATACTACACTGCTAACTACATGTCACAAAGCTTATGAATCTCATTTAACCCTTTAAGTCCCAGTAGTGCCACTTATAGATTTTACTCTCAGACTGTCTAACGCCAGACGATTTTACTCGTCAATGGGGAACCCCACGGGGCTGAAAGGGTTAAAGAACTTAAACTATTAAACTACCAAAACAAAACAAAAAACAAAGACAAAGAAAAAACAAAGAAAGAAACTATATAAACAACGAGACAACATGGTTTCATTTGATTTCATACCCGCAGTGCAATATATGTATTTCTCTCATAATTACTTATCAGGGGAAGTTGTGAACTCAGAAGTGACCAGCTCCCAACGTCAGTGGCTTTATAGCTCAGTTGGTTAGAGCATCGCACCGGTATTGCGAGGTCGCGGGTTCTAATCCCATTGAAGTCCTGAAAACTTTTCAGGCTTCTCGACGCAATAGAAATTTGGGCTCATCACTGCGAGACAACATGGTTTCATTTGATTTCATACCGCAGTGTATTTCATATATATCTTTTACTCATAATTACTTATCACAGGAAGTTGTGAACTCAGAAGTGACCAGCTCCCACTGTCAGTGGCTTCATAGCTCAGTTGGTTAGAGCATCGCACCGGTATCGCGAGGTCGCTGGTTCAAACCCCGTTGAAGTCCTGAGAAATTTCAGGCTTCTTGACGCAATTGAAATTGTGCTCATAACTGCGAGACAACATGGTTTCATTTTATTTCATACCTGCAGTGCAATATATGTATTTCATATATATCTTTCACTTAAAATTAATTGTTAATTTAAGAATCTGGCCCATTTTTGTAAAAAGTGCTGCATTTATTTGAGCTGAAAGCTATGTATTTTTCTGTTTCAATCTTTTGGCGTAATAACGCTTTAAAATCAGCAAAAATAAAATTGACTCTATTTATTCTTCCACTTTCCTGGTATTGTAGAAGTGAGGCCGATGAACTGCAGAAAGTTACGTTTAATCTTAAATTTCTGTGAGAACTCATGAAAAGATAGAAGCCAGGTGGATCATTATACTTTGCTGAGTAACCGAGTACGACTTCCGCAATAAGACCTCGCATTGCTATCCGTACACGAATACCAGTGATCCGTACTCCAATACGCACGTCGTTTGTAATTCGTATACGAATACAAGTTACATGAATTAAACATGGTTGGAATCCGTACTCGGATCATTTACTCGATCTCAAACATCTTATGTTCGTACACGAATACCATTGATCCGTACACGAATTCAAACATGCTCGAATTTAAACGTCAATACGAACACGAATTATTCTCATGGACTTGATTACCGAGATTGGTGAAAACGGTTAAGTACTGGAGCAATGTGTTAACACGGGCACTGCGAACTTTGACAAGCAGGTGACGACATTTTTTTGAATGCCCTTTTTTTTTCACCAAATTAATGAAAAGCACAATTAAAGTTTTAGTTCCTCGATCTCATTGAAAAGGAAGGAATATATATCAAAAGGTCAGGGTGAGTCTCTAAGGTGATAAAGAAGAGGAGTTACATTTATTTGATTGGAATTTACAGATGGAGAAGGTACTTTCGTCAGCAGAGACTATTAGATCGCAGTTAATATATAGGTTAGGTTTCTTGGATCTATTGCTCGCAGAACGCAAGTAACAATAATAATTAACAGGTGGGTCTTGCTTAATAATACTGTAATTCTAAATGAATATAATCTGTTAGAAACAAATTTAAAATAGTTAAAAATCGCCTTGGCTCAAAAACTCGCAAAGCAGGACGCCGAATATTTGGAAAATCGACTCGTATAGAGCGTTTTCACATGAAGTAACGGCGGCCATGTTGGTGTTCCAAAGCAAAGAAATGGCGGCCATGATGGTGTACCAAACTAATCATCCAGGGAATAACTCTATTTTTATGCAAATATTCGTTTGTTTCAGTAATCTAATATGGCTGCTGCGTGGAAAATCGACGTCGCAAGTTGTCTCGTTTTTCACGACCTTTCAAAAATTTATTGTAACATTAGGAAATGTCGCTTGTGGTTTCCGTGGATGTTGTTGAGTGTTATCATCAACAAATGGTTTCAATAAATGGCTAAATAACTTTGAACGTCGAGGTCCTTTTACACATTCAACTCACTAAGAAAGTCTTGAAATATGTGTAAGCATACTGACTGGAGAGGTTCTAAGAGCGAAAGATGTTTCAAGACTAGTAGGTTTTATTTTTACAATTTTTACAGTTTTAGTGTGTTGAATGTGTAAAAAGAATCGATGTCTTCTAGTTCATGCACTAAATGGAGCAATGAAATTGCGTATTCTACATGGAGTCCTAATTAATTAAACGAATATAGCATAAATTAATATTCCAGATAGTTTATTATAAATTTAACGGCCAGATTTCCATTTCCATTTCCATCAATGAATCTGTTCATATCTGGCACACGCGCACCCCACATGTCCCCTTCTTTGAGAGTGACGCGTCCAACATCCACAATCTTGTCCTTGGTGTGCTCGCCAGGCATCAAAACAAACCTAGTCAAACAAAAGATTATATTTTTACTTGCTGAAAAAGAATAATACTTTTCTTCCATTATCATCGCTTCCAGAAGTCTTAAGTTGTTCTTTTTGTGAGTTCGTTTATAATTTTGTTAATCACCATTCCCAGTGTAGGATGAGGGGTCCTTGTTCCCTTGTTCCCTTGAAAGAATTGCTTGGGTTCCTTTGTTCCCGAAATTACTTTCAAACTTGTTCCCAGCTTTTTGATCTCTAAAATCGTTTATGTTCCTTTGTTCCCTTAAATATTTTGTCATTGTTCCCGTGTTACCCGTTCAAATTAGCCATGTTCTTTGTTCCCCAAAACCCCTGTTGGGGACTCTCTGAATCGTGAATGGAGAACAAGAGAAATAGTTTCCTGATTTGATTTATGTTTTGGAAATTTTCGGGTTGTACCTTATATGTGCTGTTACAGGATTAGCAGCTGCGCGCAGTTGTAAGAAGACACTGTTGTTGTCGATGACACCCCTCCATCTGTGGCCAGTTTTAATAAAGGCTTGGCTCGTTAAGGGTTCTTGCTTGGTCCTGTGAAGGGCATGAAACTCCAAAAACTTCTCTATAGTCCATCGAAATGATGCCGAATGTTTTTCCTTCGGGCCATATTGATTTTGTGGGTTGCTCTAATAATATGAGAGAAAAGGTTTGATTACTTGAGGAAAGAGCGTGGCGGTTTGCTCAGCCGTTTCCTCACCGTGTGCGGGGAACTTTTGGTGAGCAATTCACCTCGCGAGGCAAATTCCTCATCGTGAGAATCGAATTGAGCTTGGTGTATCAAGCATCCAATAAAAATACATGGACAACTCCTCGCCTAGTTTTCGAAAATAACAGATCACATTAGCATATTGGGAACCTCCTGTATAGGAGATCGCGAATTTTCATTTGCTTTTTAACTTCCCGTAAGCGACGACGTAATGGATATAGAGCGGAAATTGGATAATCAGTGGGGTGTTGTAGCATCGCATCCCTGGTTATTATTAAAAGAGATAGAACTTGCTTTGAAGTACCGAAGTTTTCTCCAAATTCGCTTTCTGCGTGAATAGAAGAAATGCATATATATACTCTGTTGTCTACAGATCTTCAAGGAGGCGAAATTTGGGACTGATTTTGCTGATTTGCTGATCTAATAGAACTAGAAGATCAGACGCGGTCACCCCATAATTCCCGCGTGAGTTGGCACTTGCGAGATGATACGACCGTTAACAACCAACGCAAAAGTTACGGACTCTTCTGTGGTCTCAGGTCTATTGCTTTTCACACTTAGCTTGTTAACATGTAAATTACCGGTCTGTAAAATTAAATCCTCGCAATCCAATTCTCTTTAGTTTATGTTCAGTTCATTCTTAACATTTACAAGGCTTTAAGGATTTGTAGCTGTTGTGAAACATCAGAAGCGAAACAATTTCAACATGTTCGTAGGTCGCTTAGAGGAGGTTCTACTGTAGTTATAAATTAGCCTGATAGGGCGATCCTATGATCAGTTGTAAAATGTATTAATAATTCATGAGGGTGCAAACCAATCCCAGCACAGTATTCAGATCACATGTACACAACAGTAAACCCCAATACAAATCAACTGAATTATTAAACAGTAGAATAACTTTTGATACAAACTCCTGCTCAGCTAATTGGTATTCATTAACTTTTGATATACCGTTAGATCTCTACTGATTAAAATAACAATACTTTGCATTAGCAGGACAAAATATTCGCGTCCGATCTGTATCGACGTTTGCAATGGCTCGCCTATCGGCCCGCCATTGTAAACGCCCATACAGATCTCCCGCTCATATTTTATCTACTACTTACAGGAATGATTAATGAAATATGCTATCGCATCGAGGAATTAAATATTACCTTTTCATGGATTTCGCGGCGCAAACGCTGTATCTCTCCAGACTGAAGTCGAAAATGAGACACAGCTGATTCAACCACATGGGCAGCTGTATTTTTG
>NC_090883.1:27412481-27429981 GCF_036669925.1 Montipora capricornis | reverse complement strand
AAGAGCCAAGACTACAAAACATTTCATTGGCTCTTAGAATTACAGACATCGAACCAATCAGAGCAAGGAATATAACAAAGAACGGGAAAATGTACTTGGCGCTTCATGGACGTTCGGAGAGTTACAGTAATGATCGTTTTTATTTGTTTTTTTTTTACTATTATGTGTCGCTACTGTTCTGCCAGTAGCATATATTTTCATATTAGGCACTCTAGAATATAGGATTGATGAAATTAGCTACAAGTTTCAAGGACTTTCCAGCACTGACTGCAATTTTCAAGGAGTTTTAAGGCCTTGAATTTTCATTTTCAAATTCAAGGACTTTCAAGTACTTTCAAGGTGTGTGCGAACCCTGTAGGAATTTCAGCCCGTTACCACTGAGAAAATCATTAAGTCACTAGGTGATCAAAAAGTCTTCGCGAATCGTGAATCTGGGAGAAAAATCTTGTAGGAATCATGAATCATTGAGGTAAAAAACGACAGTAATCAAGAATATCAAAATTCAAATAATTCCGCTTCTACACCAGACGATTTCCCCATTGACGAGTAAAATCCTCCGGCGTTAGACAGAGTAAAATAGTAAGTCTGGCCGGGTTAGGGTTACTGAAGACAGTTTTTCAGATAGTGATAAACCATCGGCTTCATTATCAAGACAATGCGCGAGTACATATCATTAAGCTCCATGTCAATACTAGAGAAACCACTTTACTGTGCCTTTTTGTTTTATTGTTCACGTTATCATTTAGAACTATGCATACTCTTCCCATGCCCGCCATTTCGGTCGCTCAGTTTCCTTTTTTACAAATGATGCTTAACAAGAGAAAGACAATGGTTGACAAAGAAGTTTTTATTTAAAAACCCTACAAAAAAGGCTGCATAGATGGTTCTTTGAAGTAACTTTTTCAATTGAAATCTGACATCACTTCAAATGAAAGGCGCATGCACAACTAGTCCCAGTCCTCTGCCGTGCTTTTCAGTGAAAAACATGTAAAAACTCAGGAAAAGAAAGGAAGATGCGCTTTTTTCACCGGATAATAACAATAGGGACCATTAGATCGAAGGAACCGAACGACTGTGAGTCAATCTCGTTCCCAGAGTCAGCGTTCCCTTGACCAGCGGTCGAGAAAGAGAGACTCGAATCCAACAAAGGCCATATTTCATTGGCTGTTGAAAAACGGTTTCAGTTCCTGCCATTTTTAGTCTAAACTAGAAAATCATGCAGTAGAGTTACAGGCACTGAAGAAATGACTTTTTTAAGCATCCTTAGCAACGGTTTGAAAATTTAAAAGTCACACCCCTTAAGACATATTTTACATGTAGACATGTTACCTTAGCTTTGTGGTTAAACTTGCTTTCGTCACACTTGACTATAGCTCCGGCTCCTCCGAATGGTATGACTGGTCGATATTGAAGATCCACAGCACAAAAATCTTGTAATCTTCTACAGATCTGTGAGACCAGATTCTTATTTAAATTTACGTTCTCTGCTATCCTCTTTTGAGAATCTTCTTGAGTGAAGGAAAAGATCACTCGGAGAAGTGTTCCGAGTGACACTTTGGGAAATTCCCCAAAGAAGCTGTTAGTACGCAGGCTTCTCCTTTTTTTGCATCCAGAGCATCTCCTGCGAAGGATGTGAAACACAAAGCAATCAACCTTCGAGTAGGTAAATTTTACCACTTTGAAACTGTTCGCAACAAATTACGATCGGCATAATCTACTTTCCTACATTTGCTGATTTCTTTTTTTGTAATCCCTGTCGAATGGGAAGCTACATCAAATTCTTATCAAATACAACAATTAAACTCAATCTACTTATCTATTTATTCACATAGCATTGTATTCTATTGTCTTTGATTGATATCAAAACAGTTTTTACCTCATAAATCAGCCTAATTGCCGTACCTGCTCATGACTGCTTGAACTTAATCGTCGATCTCAGACGTTACATTAACTGTTCACATCAAGAAGAAAACCCGCTTACCAAAAAAACCCATCTATGTGGTCGTCATTTCTCTCCTTCATTTCCGTAGCACAATTGCACTGCGCACAACTTAGAGGATTAGCCAACAAATGCCGCATTTGAAGCCATCTGATTAAATCCGTGCGAGGGCCTCTCTCCAAATCGATGAGCAGGTTCAAGTCCATATTTTGTCGTCGCCACTGTACGTCTTTCCACTTTTTATTTTATACGAAACACTTCTTTGCTATTTGAAGATAACGATATTCACTCGTGTGGTCCTTCTGACGAATATTATTGTTAATCAGACCAAGCCGTTGCCATAGTGAAATAGCGTTTCCAACTTATAAGCAGCATTGTTCTAATGCACATCGGCTGCTATTAAATCACATTTCAACGCCCTCCTGATGCCCTTCTCCCTTCTGCTCAGAGCAATAATTTTTATTTTTCAATTGTTTGCCTATCATAAATGACTGGATATAGCCAAATCTAAGCAAGATGATTTTTGATAATTTCGTCCCACAATCTGAATAATGCCTCCTTCTGCAGTTAGTTTTCTTTTAACATTCCCCGGAAGTCAATTTTCACACTGCAGTGGGTGTTGGTTCGGAGCGTCGTTTCGGAGCTTGGATGATTTCGCGGAAAAAGAACGACAACCAGAAACTGTTTATATCCGAAAGAAATCTCTGTTACCGCTAACGCAAAATAAATGTAGGCAAGCCTTAATGAAACAATTTTTTCCATTTCTACATCGCGTGGGTTTGGCAACACAGAGAACACAATTTTTTTTTTTCGCAGTTTCGTTGTAAAAATATATATGTACCAAAAAGCTATCTCGCGTGGTCTCGCAAGATTGATCGTTTCACAAATATACGTTTTAGAAATTTGTTGAGAAGCCTCATTTAGGGAGCGATTTTGGAATACCCGGCCACGATTGTCTTCTTGTTGCGGAATCCTTTGAATAACAATGCATGGAACAATAGACGCAATAAGCATTTAGAATAATTGCGATTACGGCCCGGGGTTTAAATCCTGCCATCGACAGATGAAGATTTTTCATTTATAGCTCTGGCTGGAATTAAACTCGCCATATAATCGGGCTCTGAAAGGATAAAAAAAGGTAACAGGCCCCGACATTAATGACATGTCGATTTTTTATTACACAACATATGAGGGGATATGCCATACCACTTTACTATTAATAATTGCCTTTCTTTCATTCAAGTTGAGTTACAGAAGACATAGAAACGAAGAAACGGCGAAACTCTGTTTAATATAATTTGTGCGCCAGCGAAAGCATGGGTTGAGTCCGGAAACTGCTAACTAAAAAGGAAACGTTCGTATGACATCATCAAACAATAGTAACGTGATATGAAACACCTAAAATTTCTAGATCAAAGTCTAAGGACGCTACATTTTCACGTCGCTTATCAAACATGTCGTCAAGAAATCAGTCGAATAGCGAAAGTGATGGCGAATCTGCCACAAATGACAGAAGCCCACCAAGACGTTTTAACCGTCGCGCTTTTTCGCGAGTCTTTGTCCATCTGGAGAAGCGACTCAGAGCTGCTCCAGGTAAAAACGCCTTTCTAACATTGAAAAACGCAGGGAGGGCAAAAGAAATCGCGTTCACTAAAAACCACACTTCAAGCGAGATACAACAGTTGTTGGTTTCTCATTTCCCGACCTTGGCTAACCTGGATCTTTCGCGGTAAGTTACCGAGCACTGTGTTTTACGATCAGAAAATACGAGACTAAAATACATTTGCCCTTTTTATTAGTTTGAACATCATCAGCTCGTATGACAGAGGACATTCCATGAGTGTCGTTCACCATGGCGTCCCTGACGGGGCGAAAATCATGGAACTTTTTGGAGGGGACGCTAAGAAGAAAATTTATTTGTACTGGAGCCGAGGTGGTACGTTTTGAATGTTACTTTAGTCTTTCTTTTTTCTTGTCTGTCTTTGATTGTTTCGCACTTTTTCCTGAAACATTGAATTCCGGCCACCAAACGAAGAGAAAGACGTAACTTATAATCCCAGGGACAAAGTCTGGTGACAAATCCTAGATCTCCATTAACGGTAAATAAATAGCAATTTAAAATTTTCCCCGATCTAAGTTTAGCCTAATTGGGTTTAGAACAACCGGGGGAACAAAGAGGCGTAACGTTTTCGACGCGAGCCGCAGCGTCGGAGTGAACGAAAGTGGGTTTCCCGCGGTTCGCGTCGGATAGAGTGAATTGAGTGGAATGACTGGTGCCGCAGTGCTTTAGTCGTCTTATTTAAAGGTTAAAGTGAATTGAGTAGAATGGCTGGGGGTTAAATTGAGTTGAGCTTAATAACTGCTGCCACAGTGGCGTGGTGCTTGCGTCATGGACTAAAGAACGAGGTATATCCAACACGACGACTGCGGTAGCAGTGCTTTTATGGTCCATTTCTCGTGGCCTGGTATTCTGTTGCTGATCTGAAAATCGAAATTGTCGAAAAATTAAGCCCAACTTTGCTATCTACAAAAAAAAAACATTGTGTTTTATTCGTTGACAACTTTTTGCGTATCCTATTTTCGATCTTGTTGATCCAACATTTGACCCAAATGACTTTTAGTACATGCATCTGGCGGGGTGGGGATGGACTCATTCTGTAGTTACAGTGGATTTTAACATAATAACATTGCTTTTTACATCACTCAAATAATTGCATTTATAATGCATAACAGTATAATCCCTTTTACATCTATTAATTTTTGTTTCATCTACCCTGTACATTAAATATTAATTGATATGCTTGTGTCACTGCGGAGAAGCACCAAGAAACATACAATATCAACTCACTACTAGTGACATTATTTTCATTGGTTCTCTATCTCACATGTAGGTACTGCTTCATCCAACCAACCTGAGGACAACACTGCTTCAGATGCTACAGTTTTTGCTACATCTGCCGCTCTGTCATCCCCACAGTCATCAGCGCCATTATCACACTCATCCCCTTCCTCACCAACTCTCCCTTTTGTACACAATCCTCCACTATCACCTTTGCCATTAAACATGCAGTTATCTGCACATCCTGGCATCAATCAGAGTACCAGAAGAACAGATAACTTCCGTCCAAGAGGTGGACGTAAGTATAATATTAAAACAAACACAAAACGTAATCAAAGCAGTGTAATGAGGTGGTCAGGGTACTGGACTTACACATTTTCAGTTTTCAGGTCCAATTTGTAACTTTTAAGACTTCAAAATTTACAAAAATATCCACTGACTTAACCGTAAAAAGATGGTCTTTGAGCAAGTTTTGAATAAGAGACAAAATACATCTAAAGTTTGAAGAAAATAGTTCCAGGGAATCTCAGTCCTTGGTTCCTTCTGTGATGATTGGTGTGCCTCATCTCAGGCCTCACAAATACATGCAAACCACATTTTCCTCCTCTTCCTTATTTAGTTGAAACCAGAAGATATCTTGCAACATTAGCAGGAAGCAATACAGATGGTAAGTTCTCTGTACATATACATTGTTCAATTAATGCACAAATACAAGTAATGATGAAACGATGCACCCCAGAAAGGAAAGGCTAAAATAAAAAATAAGACCAAAAAAGCATCAAACAAAAAACACTGTTTGATTAATAATGAGGAATTAAAATTCCCACACATTTTTTTTTTCAGGTTCTGATATTAGTTTTATAACAATACCAGAGAGCGATGAGGATGGTTAGTAAAGTAAACTGTAGGCTGTAGTAGTAATGAAAAGCATATTGCACTGTCTTGTCCAAGATGCATACATGAAGATCAAAAGACATGTGAAGCACTGATCAAACAGTTGTTATGATCTTTACACATTTTACTGTTGAAGGTATTAATGTAGTGTTGAGTAGTAACCTCCAATCATTGCACTCACTACTGCAACATTTTGTCTTTGACAGATACTGATCTGTTGCACAATGACGTGGTTGTAAACCCACCTCCTCCAGGTAAATATTGAGTATTGATTGATGTTCTCAAGTAAGGGGGGGGGGGGGAGGAGAGGGGGAGGGGGGGGTGGGGCAGTTCCCTTCTTTACTGTGGAATAAGGGTGGGACCTTTGAACTTTTGTTTCACAGAATTACCTGAAATCACATCAAACACACCAGGCATGCACAACTAGCACCCATTTTCCAAAAGCGAGCTAAACAGGAACACACCCAAACTTTAAAGTGCCTAATATACAACGGTACTTTCTCAATATTTCAAATCTTGTTTTAAGACAACACGCTTCTCAAGCCTTTTTGACTGACGTAACAGGCAAGATTGCTTAGTCCGGGTTTTACGTCCCAAACTACACCCAAATGTTTGACTGACAGGAAAAGGGGGTATATATAAGAGCTATAAAATTGACCCAACCCATTTGTGGACACAAAATTTAATGGATATTAGGAATTATTGCAAATATTGAAATTATATCTACATCCATACCGAAATGTGACGTTAGTAAGTTAATTATCAATGTAGTGATGCAGTTTTCACAAGTGCAAAGACAAAGACCACCATTCAATCTGCTGGGAACTACATCAACAATCACAAGAGCCACAAATGTGATTTCACAAAGTTCAGGTAATTAATGACAAAAAGTTAATGAAACTAATAAATTTTACAAAGTGATAAACAGTAATCCCCAACACAAAGTTGCAATTTTGAAGGATCCTACAGCACAATTATATACTATGCTAAGTGATGCGCCATTATTGTAAATAATGACATATATGTTTTTATGTCATAATTTAATGCAAGCGAGAAGAGACAGACTCCCCTACACTCTGGTGACATCAAGCACACAAGCCTTAGCCACAAACGTAACTTCACAGGGTGCAGGTAAAGTCTTGCTGATTACAATGTACAACATGTATGTTTGTTACTCAGTATCTAGCAGACACTCCATAGCACATCGTGTTGACTCGAAAAATACATACACTGTTCTTCATTAATTTCCTTTTAATGTTCCTTGTGCCTTTTAGGGTTTGCTGGAGCACCATTTCATGGAGATGGAATGCAAGGTTAATTCATGATTGGATTCATCGGCATGCTTACTCCCTCACCACTGATTTTCTCTTTTTTCTGCTTCTCCTTTTTAAAGTTACTGATACATGTAGCCACCACATCAAACCCACCTTACCCAAAACAGTGGGTTATTGCAATTCAAGTATCTTATAGTTGGAATTCAACACAATAATATAATCAACATATTGTCATTATTTCACATCGAATGCTGGAAAATCCTCCTCAAGCAAAAACTGATTTTGTTTTTGGATTTCCTGTTTGAGTTATCAAGCATCACTACTGATTTCAAATGTATAAACAACTGAGTGGTCAAAATACAACAAGTTAATAACAGCATGTATCCTCCCTTCTTTCAAGATGTTTCTTTCAAATGAGTAGATTTCAAACACTATACTATTTGACTTACAATCTTTTCATCCTCTTAGTCAATTCACCAGACCACAGTACTTCTTGAATATGTTTTTCTTCAGCAAACACTAACTGAAATTAAAATCTATATTTTAAAAATCATTTCAGTCGGCACAATAAAAGAAGACTTGTTTCCATATGGATTAGGAGGTAGGTATGTAATCTGTAAGTATAACTTGCACAACAATTTTAAGTAGCCCAACCACACCTATTTGAAAAATCACTGGGTAAAGTTGCAAGTTGTGACCCTGAGTAAATCGAACAAATGCTTTGCAGAGTATGTGCTATCAAATAATCATATTCCACAGGAACATCAGTTAGCATGGAAAGCAGAAGCGATGAGACAAACAGGTGTGAACGTCTCCTGCAGGGTTCATGTGCAGAAGAAAACACTTTCATGGTGCCTTTGTTGAACCACTCCTTTGAAGAGGTGACTGACATTTCAAAAACTTCGTTTTAGTTGAAAACAAGCATCACCAATCTATATAATTATACTTTGCCACCATGTGCCTACTATTGGCAACATTTGATTTGTGAGTTCAATCACAAAATAATTTTTTCATGAAACAAATGAAATAAATTGTTCCCTTGACATGAGGCATTTGGAAAGGCAGATAAATAATGTGGTCCACTTTCAAACAAGAACTGTATGGAGGGGTTTAAATAGAAGCCAGCTGCCAGGGGTTCAGCTCCATAAACACCATAAGCAAAATAGGACTGTAAGACACCCAGCTTTTTGCCATGGCAGACCACTATAGTAGTGTTATTACCTTTCATTTACCACCTGCCCACTTAAAATCTTAACCTGTATATATACACTGGTTGACCTCATCTTAGAATGTATGCATTTCCCTTTCGAAAGATATGCTGGCAGGCGTATGAAGATCAGAGGGCAGTAGTCACTGTCCTCCTTAATCCTTCCAGTCGGAGCCAATTTCAAGCCAACATGCTAAGGTACATTGTACAAGATTTTATTATATCTACACTACATGTTTAACCTTGAAAGGTTGTCGGTAAACTATTATAGGTATGCAGAACATTTGAACAGGCTTTTACTTTAGGTACGTACTAAATACTTGTTGTAGATACAGATAACGTATATAAAAGGAAAAAGAATGAGAACAATACCTAACCAAAATACAATATTTAAAATACTGTATCCAGTACACAGACACATACCCAACATTTTAGACAAGAAAACAGAAATAAGGGGAAATCATAATAACCTAACAATTATTTAATACAACTTACTCCCAATTTTCAGTGTGCTTCAAAATGTACAAGAAAATAGTAGTCGAGAAGACTGGTTTTTTTGGGCTGCGGAAACTACTTCTGAAAATGGAAAAAAAGGCCAGTAAAGCAAGTACAACATTTTTGCTAGTATTGTCTAAGTTGTTTACTACATGTATCAATTCTTGACTTGGTCATTTTCCACCTTAGTGCTCGAGAAATATGGAAATGGCTGCGAAGACCAAATAATATTTTTGGTGCCATCCACCCAACAAACCCCAGTTTTTGTTGATCGCATTGAAGGTATGTGTATAAATATTCTAACTAGCCTTAAACGTGCACAAGATTTTCAAGAAATATATAGAATTACTATAGAATTAATCTCAATGTAGCTTGATGACCATTCCACTAAAAGAAAGATACAAAATTAAATGACTGTGTTAGGAAATTGTTGCTTAAAGACCATATTGTTTACTGCAGGTCCTGTCCTCAATGACTTTGATCAAACAAGATTGTGTGATAAAATTAAAGCTATGATTCATGGCCTCAGTATGGAAAGGTGAGTCTGCATGGGATTTCTCATATATATACAGAGCACAAAGTAACTGTAAAAGCTGTATTCAGTAGTCACCCTTGGCGATTGGCCATGCGACTGCTTACTGTAGGTTGTAGGCTGTAAGTACTAATCAGATACAATGAGATGAACTCTTTTGCCTACTTTAAGGGTCTAGTTGTTTTAGTATCACCCAACTAGTCGGACAGAAAAGGCAACAATAAAGTTAGCACATGCAAATAGAAAATATATTTATATGGGAATGAAATGAAAGAAAGTGTCCTACTTTTCGCTACTCAAGGACTATTACTAATAGTCCTCCAGTAGCGTAACCAATTAAAATGCAGGATTTGCGTTAGTCCACTAGTTGGGTGATACTAATAAACAGGTTTTTTTTCCCTCTGTATCTTCCTCAAAATTCCATCAGTCTCTAAAGTGCTACTATGATCAAAAAATCATTTTCTTCTTTTCTTCAGATTTTGATTTGATTTTTGTTCCCTGACTGATTGGGAAAATTTTGAGCTTTGATTTTGATCCAAAGGCTGTTTATTTTGAGTGTAAGGTTTGGATTTCATGCTCCACCATTATTCACGTTCAAAAGTGATCGATTGGACCTCAGGGGGTTGGATCTAGGGAAATGTGACGTAATTTACTCACTAGATTTAAATTTCAGCATGTAAATGCAAATTATTATATATGCAAAACACAAGTTTAAAATTCTGAAAGCCTGAACCTCCTCCTGCATTTTAATTCAGCCGCATACACATGCATTGCATTCTTAAACCAGCAAGTCTATGACTTCATTTTCTCCTCGATCCAGCTCTCTCAAGATTTTAAAGTTAGTAACGGTGGAGCAATAAATAACAAAATTCCGGTTAAAATAAACAGGTGTCTTTTTAAAATAAGAACTTAAAACTTGGGTCACTTAGTGTTAAGTCAACATAGTTTTGAAATCCAAAGAAAAAGAAGAAAAAAGATTTTAAAGTTAGTAATGGTGGAGGAATAAATGACAAAGTCCCAGTTAAAATAAACAGGTGTCTTTTTAAAATAAGAATTTTAAACTTGGGTCACTTAGTGTTGAGTGACCTTTAATTAACACTTAGTGTTAAGTTAACTATGTTGAGTTAACATAGTTTTGAAATTCAAAGAAAAAGAAGAATTGTTTTTCTGGTCGTAGTGGCACTTTAAAGAAATAGCAACAACAAGAAAGTAATTTCAATCTATTATTTTTCCTTGAGAACAAAATTAATACAGTGTAAATAAGACAGTGATAATTATTATGTCTCTGTAGTTTGATCTCACAAATGAAACAGCATACAAATGCAAGGCTGAGAATGTTCTGCTCTTTCCTAACAACTTACCTAACCTGCAATCATGCTCAATTTAGGATTGCTCCTGTGTTCTCATATGATTACCTATACTTATTAACCCAAAAAATGATAAGGTAAGAAAGGGAGATGTTTAAAATCTACAGGAAGCAACATGACCAATGGAGAGAGCTGCGCAGACAGCAAGAAAATGAATTACAACAGATGACCTCTGGAAATGACCACCAGTTGGGCATTGTGGACGACAATCCTGCCGCTAACGGTGAATGCCAAGCCATCATCCAAACAAAAGTTAGCATACAGGACTTTCTAGGCTTTTTAAAAATTTATAAACCTGTAGTTTCTGATACGAATATGTTCATTCCTTCGCAAACTTTCTGCTATAAGGATCAAAAGAGCTTCATAGTTTAGCTGCCAGAAAAGCTGTTACAGGTTATTGATGGCAAATGATTTTCCCACCCAACCAGATTACCGCCACTTTTTGAAAATGCAAGCAACTCTAGGTAAATTTGAAAATTCAATGTCTCCACCCTGGTTGTCATTGTAAATTTAATGGTGGTGAAGAATCTAATCATACATGTATGATCCATACATGTATGCACACTGTGTTCTCTCATGAATCAAGGCGTATATTTTTAATTTTCATACTTGTAATCTTGATGGTAAAATAATATTTCACCGACTGAAAGAGATGCTACAATCATTCTAGAGCAATACTTAATAAAGAACTTTTTGATTTCATAGATACAATATGGTGGCTGTTTGCAGAACTTGCAAAAAAAATATTTATAATATCTGATTAAAGAAAAAGACAGCAATACAGTAACAAAAAATGATCAAAAGAATATGTCAAATAAGAAGTTCCAAGGATTTTCAAATAATAGTCTTCAAAACGAACAAGTAAAGCACATATCCAAACAGTGATGATTCCAAATTGATAACCACTCATTTTCAAAATTCTTCGTTTTAAATAACAAGTTTTAAGTGAGGGTAGAGCAGTGAACCAAACTGAATTTGTCCAGCTACCATAATGTTCACATAATTTTGGAATTTTACAGGTGCAACAAAAGGATATTACTACTGTAAAAGAAACGACTCATTCGACGGTATGTAAGCATTGCTGAATTACCGGAAACAAACTGCAATACTAAGTGTTACAGGGCTCAATAATTATTATAATTATCAAGAATGTTCTTTGAAGGTGATTGGAACTGTCTACAAATTTTGCAAAGGTCGTGTGTCACGCAAAGTGTTGTACTCTCGGAGTTTTCGAGAACTGCAAGACTCCTGCCTAACGGTCACTCGGTCGCCTGGGGAACCTTATTTGCGAGCGCGGGCAACCAAATTTCTAAACGGGGGCCTAACTTATCTCAAGGTGCTTTATCCTCACTTTTAATTAATTAATTCTGGGCTCTTGAAAAAATGACTTGGGCTACTAACTTTTAATATTGGAAAAATTTTCTTTCATAGCAGCCTTGAACTGACATATCCGAACAGTGATGATTCCAAATTGATAACCACTCATTTTCAAAATTCTTCGTTTTAAATAACAAGTTTTAAGTGAGGGTAGAGCAGTGTACCAAATTTAATTTGTCCAGCTAACATAATGTTCACATAATTTTGGAATTTTACAGGTGCAACAAAAGGATATTACTACTTTAAAAGAAACGACGCATTCGAAGGTATGTAAGCATTGCTGAATTACCGGAAACAGTCTGCAATACAGTGTTACAGGGCTCAATAATTATTATAATTATTGAGAATGTTCTTTGAAAGTTATCGGAACTGTCTAGAAATTTTGCAAAGGTCGTGTGTCATGCAAAGTGTTGTACTCTAGGAGTTTTCGAGAACTGCAAGACTCCTGCCTAATGGTCACTTGGTCGCCTGGGGAACCTTATTTGCGAGCGTGGGCAACCAAATTTCGAAATAAATTTTTTAATTAATTAATTTTTTAATTAATTAATTCTTGGCTCTTGAAAAAATGACTTGGGCTACTAACTTTTAATGTTGGAAGCCCGAAGAGCTGCGGAAAAGTCTTCTTTCGTAGCAGCCTTGAACTGCCATAAGTTTTTAAAAAATAAATTTTTCGTAACAACAGTAAATAGCTACTTTTAGAAACATCAAGGCTCGCTTTGGATAGCTACATAAGTGGCTCTCTAGTCGGCTGTTGTGGTTGTTCAGGACTTTGTCTCCTATGTGTAATTTCAAATCAATATTGTGTGACAAGTGACAAGTGAAGGGATTTCCTGGTACATGTGTGACTGCTATCATCAAGATTGGTTTCTGTGGTTCATGATTCTGTGGAAAGAGTCCTCAAGAGATTTTGACAGAGAAAGGGAAAGTGCTTTGCCTGCAGTGGTCAGATTTTTTAAGCATACAGAACTACTGTATTGTGGTGATTGTAGTGAGATTCTAATAAGAGCAGTTGCTCCCATTACTGAAGATTAACTAAGTTGTCTTTGTTAGGAATAGCAGAGTAGTTGAATATCTTTCTGCAGTTAACTTGATTACCATAACAAACGAATTAGACCTCAATATAATCTACAAACTTGGCTTCCAGCTATTTACTATTTCAAACTACTTGAAATAATGTTAAGTCAAATTTCTGTTTTATTATTTACCACCAGGAACCTTTGGAAGATAAAAGTGAAGAGGTAATCATACAACCGGCTGTCAAAATTTTTTTTTAATTTTTAAAGCTACACATTGTTTCCTGTTCTTAATTAAGGAACATCTGGTTGTGAAGCTAATGAGGTTGTCATGACTTACATGTACATGTAGGAATCGGAAATTCTTGTTGTTGTCACGACCTCCATTAGCTTCACAACCTGATGTTGTCTACAAAATCCCCTGTGGCAGTTGCTCTTGGAGTTGAAGTTTCACTAGTTTCTTACAAAAGACTTTGTGTTCAACACAGTCACTAAAATTAAGGTCTTGATCAACATAGACTCCAAGTAACTTATGACGTGTGGTACATGTATTATCTGAAACTTCCTTATGATTGGTTTAACTCTCATCTAATCGACATTGGAAACACTACATGTAATCTTAGTGCGTTGCCTAGGCCCATTTTACAAACATAGATTTTGTCTTATCGGTACGGAATATGAAATGATCATTACTAGACCGGACCTCGAGTTCTATAAAACAATAAAACTACCTCTTACAGTACTTTTCTCCACACAAATTCCAAGATTCAGTCATGTACATGTACATTCTATGTTATTTGTAGATAAACATCAGAAGGCAGCGACACCTAAGACTGCTTGCAGAACCAAAGGATGGGGTTCAACTACGAGTGAGATTGAACAACATAGAGGAGCCATTAACAAGATACTTTTCTAGGAATGCTTTGTACCAGGTGAAAATGAAGCAAACATTATGGATACATTAAGTACCAGTACATTTCAGGATAATAATTATTGATTGTTTATTTTAATTAAAATTTATGTCTCTTTCCACTATTTTGCAGGAGGTATATGACTGGGTTGGGTCAATGGAAAAGGCTCCTCTCTACTTTACCCTTCACACACAAGGAAAACTGATTAAACATGCAGATGAAGTAGAAGGAAATTCTGTTGTTCATGTCACTGAAAGGGTACTTACATATAGCATCATACAAATTAATATGGACAAATGAAACTATTACACAAATGATGGTAGCCCAAGTATTACTGTTGCTTTCATGAACATAAATTACCTGAAGTGAATTAAATCATGATCCTCAATATGTCAATCTGTCAGCCTTGTTGACTGTTCAACCACTTTCCTTCACCAAATATTACAAGGAAGACAAATGTACTCGAAAGCATCATACGTCATAACAACAGGCTTGCAAACTGGAAGAAAGGAAACAAACAAAAAAGACATGTTTGAAGAAATGCATGAATTCAGTACAGCATCTTTTCACCACATTTAAGAATTCGCTATTATACAGTATTTGACAAATACTGAATTGTGGAGACAAGTTGTTGTCCAATTATGCCAGTTGCCATTCTCCTTAGCATTTGCATCAGTTTAATTTTAGAGAATCACGTACTTATGCAAAAAATAACCGTGACTTTTGCAACCTTGACGTTTGTCGTTGGGATAACATAATATATAAATACATCTATAGTTATAGTTAAATAATATGTTTACCACTGCTCACAACTACTATCATTATTAGTACTCTGTCAACTCTTACACCCTTTCATTTTACTACTTCATAGGAGGCAGGACAAGTTGCGATGTTACTTGGTTCTGAGGTAAGGGAAGTACCCTACCCAAAAAAGCATTTTAATTGACCAAAATGTATAAATTGCAGGCAGCAAATAATCCGCCTATCTCCACCTAACAGAAGATATGATGAAGGCCAAAATAACATCAAATCAGCTGACATTCATTCATCAGTGTAGATATCCATTGCATCAACAAATTTTGCGCTGAATGTTATCTACATGTATGAAATGAGACGAAGTGTAAAAAAAACCCTTACTTCAACATATCCAGTACACTCAAGTAAACTCATTACCAGTAATAGGGCATCTTTTCAAAATATGGGGATATTTGCTATATCTTGCTATATACACGTACATGTACATATAGCAATTATTGATTTCTTAAGGACGTACATAATCTTGCAGCTAAATGTAAACTAGTCACTAAATATAATCAGTGGTTCCCAAACCAAAGAATTGCTCTTTCGGGCACCCGGGAAGGAAGCTTTTTTGAGCATCAACATTTCTGATACACTAACATCACCAGTTCCCTTGGCAACAAAGCCTTTGGAGGAATCAACACTTGGGACATTAACATCACCAGTTCCCTTGGCGACGAAGCCTTTCGAGGAATCGACACTTGGGACAATAACATCAACATTTCCCTTGGCGACGAAGCCTTTCGAGGAATCGACACTTGGGACACTAACATCACTCGTTCCCTTGGCGACGAAGCCTTTCGAGGAATCGACACTGGGACACTAACATCACTCATTCCTTGGCGACGAAGCCTTTCGAGGAATCGACACTTGGGACAATAACATCAACATTTCCCTTGGCGACGAAGCCTTTCGAGGAATCGACACTTGGGACACTAACATCACTAATTCCCTTGGCGACGAAGCCTTTCGAGGAATCGACACTTGGGACACTAACATCACTCGTTCCCTTGGCGACGAAGCCTTTCGAGGAATCGACACTTGGGACACTAACATCACTCGTTCCCTTGGCGACGAAGCCTTTCGAGGAATCGACACTTGGGACACTAACATCACTCGTTCCCTTGGCGACGAAGCCTTTCGAGGAATCGACACTTGGGACACTAACATCACTCATTCCCTTGGCGACGAAGCCTTTCGAGGAATCGACACTTGGGACACTAACATCACTCGTTCCCTTGGCGACGAAGCCTTTCGAGGAATCGACACTTGGGACACTAACATCACTCGTTCCCTTGGCGACGAAGCCTTTCGAGGAATCGACACTTGGGAAACTAACATCACTAGTTCCCTTGGCGACGAAGCCTTTCGAGGAATCGACACTTGGGAAACTAACATCAACATTTCCCTTGGGGATGAAGCCTTTCCAGGAATCGACATTTGGGCACACTAACATCACTCGTTCCCTTGGCGACGATGCCCTTTGGGGCATCGACACTTGGGAGAGTTCCTGAAGTAACAAGTCCTTTGAGGGTATCAACACTTGGATCTAAAATAATAGTAGTCTGTTTTGATAATAATTGGGATGATGGTCTCTTGGGCTTGGGCTTGGACACTTAAGGTACACACCAGTTCCCTTTGGCGACAAGGCCTGGTGAGTAATCAGCACTTGGGACATGTGAATCACTAGTTTCCTTGGAACCAAGTTCCTTTCGTGGATAGGGTCTCAGAAAAAAACCTACATTGCTACTTCCATTGGCCACAAGGTCATTCTGGCCATCAAGACTTATTTTATTACTCCTAACAATATCCAAAATGAACATTTAACCCACTTTTCAACTAAAAATACATACCGTATTTCATTTGGGGTAGGATACTTCCCTTACGTTTTTTCATTGCAGGTTTCATTCAGAGGAAATTTTGAAGGGTCAAAAGAATTACATGCTACAATGACTGGTGAGTGCATGTTATTATTATTATTATTATTATTATTATTATTATTATTAATTATTGATCTCTGGAAAAATATGTTGAAGTCTCTTTTTTTTATTTATTGATTTCTTTATTTATTTATTTAAATTAAAAATAAATACTTACAAAACAGTATTTCTACTACTTACAGTACACAATACACAGAATACACAAAACACTTAACACTACTTACCGATGTTATTGAAGTCTCACGTATACATCAAAAGAAACACAATTCCACCTGCCTTCAGTGGATCACAAACATTTTCTTCAAATTGTGTCATGGTTTGTTTTAACTTTGACTAATTCCTATTTGTTGGGCATAGATGATCCCACTAGGAACAGCACATCTGGCAGAATCAGGAGAGAGAAGGA
Organism: Montipora capricornis; assembly: GCF_036669925.1. NCBI lineage: Eukaryota > Metazoa > Cnidaria > Anthozoa > Scleractinia > Acroporidae > Montipora > Montipora capricornis. The sequence continues at coordinate 27,412,989 of NC_090883.1, read as the reverse complement.
GAGAAAGAGCTGAAAAAGAAGAAGGACAAGAGAGCAACAGCAGAAAGAAAGAAAGAGGGCCAAAAAAGGAAAGCAGCGAAAAATAATTGATGGATACAACTAATTGTAAAATAAAATCATGACCTTGAAGTGCACAGTCTTCTGTTAAAAAAAAAAAAAGTAATAATATTGTTGGTTTAAGTCGGTCACACTAGATTGTAAGAAAAGTATTAAACTTGTAGGGCAAAGTCTTCTATTTGAAATAAAATCTTATATTATAGGCAAAACATTCTTTCCGTGTATTACTATTAAAATGTAATGTTTGAAAACTAAGCACTCAAATACATTATCAGTGATGGCATAAATTTGGATATGTGCATGATGGGAAATATCACCAATAATTTTACAAAAAAAGGGTTCTGCAAAAGGATGATACCGGGGCTGGAGAATCTGAGAGCCCTGCGAATTTCACATGTAAGCCTAAGCACCCCATTTCAAGTAGTGCTGATAAACAGTTATAAGTCTAAGC
>NC_090883.1:27400531-27408031 GCF_036669925.1 Montipora capricornis | reverse complement strand
CCAGATCTAAGGTATGTCCTTTATTATGTGTAGCACCTTTGACATTCTGCACTAGACCGGTAGAGTCTAGTAGATCTATGAATTTGATCGCGTCGAGATTGGTGGAGTCGTCAAGGTGAAAATTGAAATCTCCAGCGATTATTAATGGTTGTATATTATAGGAAATACCGCTTAAAAGTTCAGAGAACTCTTGATAGAATGTTGCAGTAGAAAGGTTGTTTTTTCTTGACGGTGGAGGTCTATAAAGGACGATCATTTGCATGCGGAAGTTGTTGTAGGCGACGGACAGATCCATATGCTCAAATGATGTAAACAGAGATCGTTGGTTCGTTGTGATGGTAAATTGTTTCCGAAAGAATAGACCAACACCCCCTCCCTTGCCAGTTAATCGCAGGGTGTGGTGAAAGGTGTAATCCGTCATGTTGTTTAAGAAATCGCTGAGTGCAGTGTTATTGTCTTTCGCTAGCCATGTTTCAGTTACAGCTAAAATGTCCAATCTATTCGATTGAATTACGTCGCACAAAAGAGATGACTTCTTATTCAAAGACTGTGCATTCCAAACTGCGAAGTTTACCCTTGGGAGGACTGCTGTTGAGTTTGCTGAAGAGTCAATTGGAATATTAATCAGGTTTCCAAAATTTACTGAGTTCCTATGTATGTTGATATTGCGTTCAGTTGAAATATTTACGACATCAATAGGTCGGTTGTAGATAGTTCTGAGGTGGTTTCCGCCACGTTGACCTCTCCTTCTGCTTTGGATGTTAAGAAATTTCAATCTCTCCCAAACATGTTTGGATAACTGCGGGCTAACCAGACCATGACTTTAATCTCTTGATCAATTTTGTCTTATTTAAAAATGTTTTTAAGTTGTAACTGTATAAACAAAATTAATAATTTCTGTAATCTGCTTGGTTATGAGTTGCACTAGAATAGGTGTTATTTTGTTTGCAGGAATTTTGAATGTCGTAAATGTCAAGTACATTAATTACTGTGCCGGGCCCTAACCTGTCAGAACCATCCCTCAATGTGAATCCTATTTTTTAATTGTTATCTACAATGTATTTCACCCCTGAGTGATAATAATTTATGCCTTTTACAAAGTCATGTACATGTAACACTTTTCTTATAATACATTGAATCATTCTACACTATTGATGGCGGAGATCACTCCAAAAATTAATTTGAAGTACAACTCATGCACTTTTCCTTTAGTTAATGGAGGGATAACTGTCAACTAGGTCAAGCTCAATAACAAAAAGGGGGCTGTTAGTGCTCAAATGCTTGTCATTGTCCTCCTCTACAGCTAAGCTTGGTGTGTGATATTATCAATAATTATTGATTTAACACTACGCTCTCAATGTCCAAGGAAATGAACTCACTCTGCAAACCAGCTTTTAGGTAGAAGTTTGAAAAGATCAGTATTAGACCTTTGCAGCTAAGTTTCAGAGATAGCAATAACTTCAGTTGACATTTTTAATGAGAGAGCGTACTGCAATTAGTCATTGCAACTATTCCTCTTTCTCTCCCTTCTCTACATTACATGTACATTTAGCCTTCAAGTAGAGATGAAACGTAGAATGTATTGTAAGTAGTCATTGCAACTAGTCCTCTTTCTCGTCTTTCTCTTTATTACATTTAGCTTTCAAAGAGATTAAACCATTCATATTATTGTAATTTCGTTTTGTTTAAAACCCCTTGTTATTCATCAATACCTGGCAATCCGGGGAATAATGGCACATGCAATTTCAAATACATGAAGGAGACAAAAAGAGTGAAGAGAAATTCTTAAGGCCATTATTTTCTTTCAGTGTACACGTATCATGCTCTATGAACTGAGCAAAATGGGTGTTACATCTGTTGGTAATCTACGCAACAGGTTCTCTCTGAGGTACAAAGCGAGACACATGCAGGTCCATCATGAGCCTTGGCTCTGTTTCATGAAGTTGCTAAGGGTTCCGATCAAGGTATTGCACGTAGGCCACAGATTGATGATATCTACCTTTATTTGCAGGCAGGCTTATGAAGATCGCAATCAGTGCACGAGATCTGGAGGGAGAAAAACTGGAAGATTTCTATGAAATGTTAACTGCGCAGATCAAACTCCGTGAGAAATACCATCCCTATTCCACAGATTTTGTAAATGGATTGGCCGAGTTAATTGACGTTTTCGAACGAACCTTTCAGCTACACGTAGAGATTGTCAACTTCCGCTCTCTGGTAATCATTGTGGATTGCCGAACCTTAGAAGGTCTTGATCATCTATGGAATGACTATCTCTCTGGTCGCATCAATAGCATGGCTGAGCAGTACCTTGTAACTGATGAAATGAAGCGGAAACTCGGCCTGGAGACAATAAGCCTGAGGACAACCATAGAGGAGGAAAACTATGTGACCTGCAGGAAAGTTCTGGAAATTCAAGGTACTTGATTACATGTAGATAAATGTTGATATTCGATGAAACACAATCAAGAGGTTTTGGGTTATGCGTGGGAAGTACTTTCGGCTGTACAGGTAGGAGCTGGACCTTGGCCCTTCAGTGTTATATCTGTAATGTACATATATTATACAGTCTTTTATACAGCTTAAAATATAATTAAGATACATTAGTGCTAATGAACTGTAAAGCTGTTTGTAACAGATTGTCTTTAGTATAGGTTCCAAAGGAAAGTTTGTACAAGCATTTCATGTTTGATGATCCTTTTATTGAAATAACCGTAAAAACTGAAAGCACAATTATTACATTAAAAAAATTATTACATAGGATTGAAAGAAAACAATAATACTACGAAATCAATTGCAAGAACAAAGGGAAACTTAAAACACACACTGAAGTAATGCAAAACCATGAAAAAACAACAAAAACAAGTGCTTGAAACAATTTTATACCAAAATGCAATGAAAGAAAACGTACCTCTTTCCTCCAGTAGCCAATCAAAACCAACTATAAACCGATTCATGATGTCCTCCCCTCGCTCTCTCACGCAAACAACTTAACAATGAATCATTTACAGTAGAGTTAAAGGAGAACTGAAGATAAAAATGGAATTTTTTTCCTTCGCCAAATTTGTAGTGCCTGACTTAGTTAAAGGAAATATTCGAGTATTTGAGGGGTTTCTTACATTTTGTCGTCTTTATGAGGCCAGAAAGACCCGTATTGATCACTCGATGGAAATTTGCCATTTTGGCTGTACTATAGCAGGCTTGGGCGCTAAGGGTGACGTCATTGCGCTCACTTGCTTGAAAGCGGGAAACTTGAAAAATGATTCTGTGCGTTATTGTGGGCTGTTCTAATATAACTCTAAGACACCAAAAGAGTTAAGTTTTCATCGTTTCCCTGTTAAAAACGAAATCCTTCTCAAAGAATGGCTCATCCGAATTTAGAAGGGAAAACTTGCCAAATATCCAGCATTGTCACAGCGACAGTTCCATGTAATTGATGAAATGTTAACTTTGTGACTCCATCGATTCCATTTATACCCAGTGAGTGAGCTATGTTTTCTTTATTCGGGAGATTTCAGTGGCAAACCTGGCGCCAGAGAAGTGAAGCGAAGAGTTAACGTTGTTTTTGCAAGCAACTGGGACACGTCTTTCCGTGAATAGCAATCACGCCTCAAGATGGGTTTTATAAACTCGGCAACGATCACAAAGATGTTTAAGTTTGAAAATTCACAATACTACGAACAGAGTAATGTGTTTACATGTACATACGCAGACATACGATGGCAGTTTGTAACACTTCTCTTGGCAAACACATGCACGGTCGAATAGCTAGAATGGTGCATTATACAACGAAAAGCTTGATCTGCCGGCACATCTAACGTTAATAGATATTAAGCTATATGTAGATCTTTTAGTTAAATTCCTGGCCAAACGCTCGCAACATTTCAATGCAACATCTTGCAACATTTTTGTATGACGTTGCGACATGTCTTGAACGGGCCGGCCAAAACGCACGCAACATTTTCACCATTTGCAACGCAACATGTCGATGTTTTTGTGCCCCAGCCCCAGGAGCATTTGCTTGTGCGCAATGACGTCAAAACATAGCGGCAGACATTCCTTTTTTGGAAGTAACCGGAAGACGTTCAAATTGGAAAAACAACCAAGGATTTCGGGCAAATTCAAGGCCTTTCAAGATGAAAAAGGATTTTTCCTATTTTTTTTAGGAAAAGGACTTTCTACTTCGACAATAATAAGACACGAAAAAAAGTGATCTTCTAACCTTCAGTTCTCCTTTAACTATTAGAGGGTAATGTGAATTGCTAGTTTTCTACCCATATGAACCATGTGAGCGTTAGCGCTGCTAATGGAAATGGGCCTACACGAGGACAGAGAAAAACTCTGACCAGGGTGGGAATTGAACCCATGACCTTCAGGTTAGATCACCGCGGCTCTACCAACCGAGCTACAAAGTCAGATGGGAGCAGGTCATGGGAATTTAAGATGTAAAATAGTAGTCAAGAGCAAGTAGTAGTCAAGAGATAGAGTAGCTCAATAATGCTATTGTTATCCTTAATGTCTATAAAGCTCTGTCTACTCCCTTTTACCCTTTGCCCACTACTGTAAGAGGGTTACTTGTAGGCTTACTCTGTCTAATCCCAGATGATTTCACTTGTCAATGGGGATCCTCTTAAGGGTGAAAGAATGAATTTCTTCATGCCAGAGTAGTTTGCCCTACTATTGTTTCTCTCCCTAGACTTGATGTTTTGATAAAACTGTACTCAACCTGCACAATGTCACTTTCAGTTTAAATTATGTACATGTATCAGTTGATTGGCCATTGGCGCTTGAAGATGAGATTCCACAGAATTATGAAAATCGCAGTTAATACACCAGCTAAATTAATGATTATGTGTTACATGTATGATGTTATGTATGCAAAAAAGTTTAGAATAAACATCTTATTAACCACTAATAAAGGTAAAACTAATAGACTGTAGATAAAGTCAATAATAAAGGAAGTGTTTTCATCCAGAATGAGAATATTTTGAGTACCTAAAAAAAAAAAGAGTTCATTGTGTGATCTAAAATCATTTTCTGAATGGCTCCAACCTCAATTTGTAGTTGCTGTTTTTAAAAAAAATACCAGTAGTCAAAGTAACTGTTGATATTGGGAGAATCGTCCAATGACTGTGCAATTTGGTCTCTTTATCAGAGAGCTCTACTTCTGAAGCGTCTGCTGCAGATAGCTTGGTTGAAGAACAGCCTAGTGAAATCCCAGGAGCAGCAGTGACTTCAAACAGAAAAAATGCAAGGACATCAGGCCAAAAAAGAACTTCCAGTGTAGAGATAGGTACAGTGGTTTTTCTGTTTTGCGTCTCACAGCTACGTTGAACACCCAAGAGTCCCTGTACATGTACCTTAGGATATACTTCTTTTTTTTTTTTCCCACTCACTTTTGCCAAAAACAGGCAGACAAGCGTGTGTTAACACAACAAAGGAACGCTCCTGTTTAAGTATTCAAACTTATATAAATCATACTTGAAAAGTACACATTTGAATGTACTGTAAAGGTTATTTATGATTATGTATGAGTTAGAATGCTAGAAATGCAGACTTATATACGGGTACAAGATTTAAAAAATGGTAATATAAACATTAATTTTATGTGTGTGTACATGCATGTATGTATTATAATTGACCAATAAAATCTAAAGCTTTAGAGGTAATACATTGCCTTTTTCTGAGAATTGTATACTTTTGTCATTTATACATAATTTAACAAATAAAGAAGCCTTGACTGTGCTCTGTTCTGTTGTAAAGCACGCAGGAAGCGGCTAGAGCATGAAAGAAGTGTAGGGGGAAACACGAGCCGTTAGGCTTTCTGAATGTTCCACACGTCTCTCGGTTAAAACAGCATTTACTTACTGTATTGCTATTGTTCTCATAACCACGTCAGCTTTGTACCATGTATTGAGCAATTTGATTGGTTGATTTCCAACCAATTATGATACTCATTAAAAATAATTCTCAATTTGGTCGCTCTGTTTTAAGTTTGTCAATTGAGAACAGCTCAAATGAGAACTCTAAATCCACTTCTTGTTTTATTTTCCTTTTTGCCTTTTGAAAAAGGCCATGGTTGGTATTTCCCGGGAGATTTGGTGCTCTAATCAGGAGACCAGGAGTTTTGATGAAAACGAAAGGAGACTCCCGGGAAAACTGGCCCAGGGATAGTTGGCAGGGCTGTGGTAAACTTACATGTACCTGCACTATTAAGCCATTTGTGAGCTGAGCGGTTGAGAGCTCTTGTTACATGTAGATCTCATTAGAGGTGAATTTAATTATGAGATTGTACAACTAATATAGTTATTCTGCAGGAATGCCTGTGCTCTTATCCCCAATTATATTCATAGTCTTTAATTAAGGGACAGTTTTCCTTTTTATTGACATTGAGACATTAATGAAAGGTTGGATGTCCTGAACATTTTCGTGATGGTTAAAAGGAAACTGGTCACTGTCTTCACAGTGAAGTTTACCAAAAATGAAAGTTCAGAATTCTGACAAAACAGAAGGGTTGTTATATTAATGAGACAAAAACAGTGGCCATTCTTAATGACAACTTAATTTTACATTGTACATGACTTGTATGTTCAGATGCAAAAAGGAAACATCCTCAATAGCCGACACTGAAAGTCATGTAAAGATGAATCTTTCATGAAATAAATAATATTACTACTGTAACAGTATGTTCAACTTAATAACATTACTCGTGAGATTCAACATTTGCATATTCAATAGATTGCATAGTCAATGTTTCAGGGTAATGAAATTGAATCATCTGTTGTGGTTAATTTATACATGTACGTAGGAATGGATTCAAGTGGTAGTGCAAAACTACAGAGAGCAGAGCAACAGCTATCTGCAGTCACATCAGGTGCACTTTACAAACATTCTGTGCATAAAGAGAAAATTAATGAGGAGAAAAATGTTTTTAAGACATCTGGAGATAAACGTTCCCTGGGTGAAGTTGAAGTTGAAGTTGAAGGTAGGATAAATTTTATTTTTAAAATTATTGAATGCTAAAAAGTATAATTTGTTCATGGTTGTACTGAAGTGAAGAGGTCAAGTATTCTTCTTGGTATTACCTTGTCTTGATCAATTCTGTCATTACAATAACAATGTTATCATAAGTACTTTAATAACAGAGTGAATTCTGAAATCTGGTTGATAAATAGCATCCCTTACTAAACCATCAAGTGGAGCTTCTTCTGTGCTCAACAAAGTTAATGCAACCCTAAACTTGTATTCTCTGTGGCTTACTCGTGGGTTTCTGTGGCCTTCCAAATTAAGTTGGGTTTTTTGACATTACAGATATTCCTGTAAGAAAACCAAAATGGCACCCCCACATCTTTTAATTTTTTAAACTTGAACTTGAACTTGAACTTGAACTTTATTTTTATTTAAACACGGTAAATCTATCAGATAAAACAATAATAATAAAAATTACAATCTACTTTAATCTATAGAAACATGATCAGAAATTAAAAGAGAAAATAGAGA
>NC_090883.1:27365531-27390531 GCF_036669925.1 Montipora capricornis | reverse complement strand
CAAACAGCGGTGATAAACATTGTATTCCAACGCATTTTTATAAAACTTGACGTTTCGTATGCTAGTCAACACACATTTTCAAAAGTGACCGTTACAATTTTTAAAAACTATATATATATATATATATATATATCGTAAACAATAGGGGTCTGGAACCTAGACTGAGAAAAATGATCTGCAGCAGTACGTGTCTAAACATAATGAAAAGTAATAGCTAAAACAGCAATAACTTCTCACTACTAACATTGACATTAAGGGAAGGCTTTAGCTCTTGAATGAACAAAGTCTCTTTAATTTTGCAGTGAAAGTCAGTTTTTCCGGACGCTAAAATGTCAAAGTGATCCCATTTAATGTCGTGGCCAGTGGTTTTCACATGATCAGCAATGGCTGATGAATGGTCACTTTTAGCTAGGGCCTTGAAATGTTCTGTTTTTCTGTCGTGGAGTCTTCGTTTTGTTTTGCCAATGTAGAATTCATCGCAGTTCCAGCAGACAGCTGGAAGTCTTATAAAAATGCGTTGGAATACAATGTTTATCACCGCTGTTTGTATTATTTTCTTAATCAAGCTACGATGGCCTAAGAACAAGAGTTTACACAAATATATGGTTTTATCAAACGAGTTGATAATGTAAATTGACCACCGTACAGGGATTCTAACAGCTGACGTTTCGAGCATTCGCCCTTCGTCACAGCGAATCGAGGAATTATGGGTTGTGTGTAGTTTTAATCGTGGAGTAGGAGCTACGCTATTGGTTGTTCCGGACTCTTGCGGCTTTCCGTTGTACATGTACCTTAATGTAAGGAAAGGCCGCAGATAGCCATGTGTTGTTTGGAGTGATGAGGGAGATTAAAATGACAAGCGACTGGCTTAGATGCAACCTTGTCATTCTCCTCAACATCGCGAAGGTGTTTGCAGAATCGATCGTCTAGTCGTCACTCTGTCTCGCCAATGTATAATGTATTGCATAACATACAGGTTATGCAATAATTGACATTTGCGGAGGTACATGTGAAACGATTGGTGATCTTAACAGGTCGCTTAGTTCCCGATATTTTGCTAGTGCGCTTCTAGCTAAAAAGTTACCTCCGTTTTTTTCCCGTTTGAATGAAATTAGTGGAGGTTGCGAAAAGATTCTGCCATTCTCGGGATCAATTTGGAGTAATTTAAAATTATTAAGAATGATACTTTTGACTGCGTGATTATGAGGATGGAAAGTGCGGGTGAATGGAATTCTGTCATTCTTATCCTTTAGTTACGTTTGTAGTGCTGACTGTCGATCAAATTGTTGGGCGCGATGATGGTCCGCTTTGACCATAGAGACAGGATTGCCACGTTTTTCGAAGAACTGGCACATCTCCTCTGATTTGCTGGAAATATCAGAGTCATCACAACATAGACGTCGAAGTCTAAGAAATTGAGAATAAGGAATGGAGTTCTTGACATGCGATAGATGTGACGATGAATACAACAAATAACTGTGAGAATCTGTAGGTTTGTAGTACACACTGATGCATAACCGTTACCACTGATAGAAACTTTGATATCTAGGAAAGCCAATGAAGTTTCTGAAATTACCCAGGTGTATTTAAGAGCCGGAAGAAAGGAATTAATGGAGGTTATATATATAAATTGACCGAGTTCTTATCTGCTGGATGAAGTAGCGCCCATGCAGTCGTCAATGTAGCGGCCGTAGAGTTCAGGTTTGGGGCCGTTGTACTGATTAAAAAATTGGTGTTCAACATATCCTACAAAAAGATTGGCGTAGCTAGGTCCCATTCTTGCGCCCATCGGTACACCATTAATTTGTTTGTAATAGCAACCGGCGAATGAAAGACAGTTATGCGTTAAAACTAGTTCGGCAAGGCGGAGTAGCGTTTCCGAGCTTGGTTCTTTGACAGTGCGTTGATCGAAAAAGTGTTTAAGTGCTTGAAGACCTTCGCTATTGGGAATGACTATGTATAGAGATGTATAGAGATGAAAATAAGTTTGTCTTGGCTGGAAAAATTGAAATAGCGGAAAATTTCTAGTGCGTGTGTCTTTAACGTATGATGGCAAAGATTTGACGATAGGCGTTATAATCCTGTTTAAGTTGCTAGAAATGATTTTGGTAGAGCAACTACAGGCAGAAACGATAGGGCGACCCGGGTTGTTCGGTTTGCGAATTTTTGGCAAGAAGTAAATGCGCGAAGTTTTAGGGGTGGTGATGGTGAGATTAGTCGCAGTGTTCGGTAATTCTTGATTGACTATAAGACTGTTCTGAATGGTGTCTCTGATTTGTGGAAGTGAGATCTTTCTCGACTTTGGCAGAAAACGAGGTGTCAGAAAGTTGCCGCAAAGCTTCTTTGTGGTAAAGGTCGGACCGCCAAACAACTACCGCGCTGCCTTTGTCGGCCGATTTGACACCTATGTCATTGCGTTTTAAGCGCCGCCTAGTCGTCCGAGGAAAAGTTGGAAAAATTTAGTGTTACGATTGAATTTAAGTTTGTGAATGTCGTGACGGCTCTTTTTGGTGAAAAAATCTAAAGAAGCAAATTGTCCCTCTGGGGGAGTCCATTTAGGTTTGCGAACTTGAAGTGTTTCAAAAATATCTTTGCCTGAACTGTCCGAATCATTCTCTTTGTCGTGGAAAAAGGCTTTCAACTGAATGCGGCGAAGGATTTTTTCAACATCTTGCTTAATAGAAAATTAATTGGTGTGTTTGGCAATAAGGACAAAATTTAGGCCCTTACTGCTAAGATTCCTCCTCAACCTCAAAAAGGTAGCCAACCCTAGTTTTTAGCAAAATACAGGCATTTTTCTACAGTCGCATTTTAGAAAGACAAGTTTTTGGGTCTTGGTTTGGTGTAAATGGTAAAACAGTCTAGAATTAAGTTCCCAGATTTTAGCGCGAATCGATAGTACCAAAACTACTGGACAGATTTTGGAAAGTTCGGAGCAGCACTGAAGAATTTGTTTGTCAAGTACATTTCGTTTTTGGCACGTAGCTCTGATTGTGATCCTCATAATATCACGTGATAAATAATTTTGAGCGCACGGAATTTGGTGAAGATATTGATTCGAGTGAAAGAATGTAGATTCATGAAAGTTTGACCGAAAACCTTTAGGAATTACTTGGGAATTGAGGTAACTGCCGATGAAATTGATGTGACTACAAAACCTAGTTTTGGCGAAAATGAGAGAATTAACGGAAAGCTAAATTGTTAATTGCTAAGTGCTGGAAAAGGAAAAAGAGGTAATGCTGGATAATGCTTTTGTTAACTGCAATTAATTTCCTAATGCCAGAATAGTCTGCCCTACACCTACATGTATATATTTGTTTCTTTTGCTAGATTTGATGTTTTTATAAAACTGTACTCAAGCTGCACACTTTCACTTTCATTTTTATGTATATAAACAACATAAGAAATAACAACTAAAAAGTTAACGACCAACTCTCTTTAATCCAATTGTTCACATGTCTTCGTTTTTAGGAGAAGCAGACCATGCTTTCTTATCCTCTCAAGAAGGTGCACTTCATCAAGGATCCGGAGCATGTGGGATGGACACAACTGCAGATTACAACGTGGTAATTTTCTTCGATTATTTGCAAATGGGAAGTAGTAAAGAGCCTAATGGATTTCTAAAAATCATGGGAACAACAATAGGCACATGGATGTTAAAAATACAAAAGAATGGTAAAAAAAGAGAAACGACAGTTTTCAATTTACAATACATGTTCCGACATACTCATGTCATCTTCAGTTGCAAATGAGCTTTTTTAACGGTTGTACACTTGAATTTATATTAAGGTACGTTACAAAATTACGTGTCAGAACTTGCGTACAATTTGAATATGAAGTATGAAATGCGCAGAAAAGAAAAATAGCGCACATAGCAATAAAATAAAAGACAAAAGAACAGCGTAATTAAAAAGAAAGAGACAAATCTAAATGCCTCAACTGCTGATTAAGAATGGGATTTTCCCACTTAATGTGCAATGCCTCTTTGATCTTAATTTGGAATTTTGAGGTGGCAGAATCTAGGATCGTGAAAGAGAGTCATGACAGGCCCTAGATGACTGCAGGTGTCTGTAAACATGCGAAGACTTGTCCGACAAGAGATGCTCACGAGCACGTGTACATAGGTGGCGAGTGGTCTCGCCAATGTAGCTGGCAATACAGCTAGCACACGAGAATTTATAAACAACACGCGAACGTAGACCTTGCGGTACTGAATCTTTCACGCTGAACATGTTTTTAAGTTTACACGTACTAAAGACCAACTTAACATCTAAATCAGCTTTACAATAATGTTTGAGTAGTTGTCTTAACTTAGTCTGGGCGATTTCAGAAAACCGGCCAACATAAGGGAGTTTATAGAAGTGCGTAGAAGTTTTCCCGGAGTTGGATGAGGCCTCCCGCCCAGTCAGAGAAGGATTCATTTTCTTAGAAAGATACCTGTGAATAATCTTGTCAATGACCCACGACGGAAAACAATTTTTCCGTAGTAAGAAAATAAGCTTCTTGACGTCCAGATGAAAACCAACCCAGGAATTATTGATCTTATATACTCTGTCTAGTAATGTTCTGACTAGACCCAGTTTGTAATTCAAAGGGGCGAAGCTGAAATAATTAGTGAGAAGACCAGTAAATGTCTTCTTGTGATATACACTAGTAACAATAGATGGATGACCGTTGTCTAGCAATATGTCTAGAAAAGATAATTTCTTACTGATTTCACTTTCCATTGTGAAACGGATACTTGGTTGCCTTGCGTTGATGTAATCAAAGAACATGAGCGCATTATCTTCGTTATTGAGCAAGCAAAAAGTGTCATCAACATAGCGTCTATAGAAAAAAACTTGGGAGGATGAAAAGATATCTAACCAGTTTTTTTCATGATGTCCCATAAAAAGGTTTGCGAGGACCGGAGCAAGGGGGGAACCCATGGCAACCCCATCTACTTGGTCATGAAACACACCCTCATCCAACTCCGGGAATACTTCTACGCACTTCTACGGTTTTCTGAAATCGCCCAGACTAAGTTAAGACAACTACTCAAACATTATTGTAAAGCTGATTTAGATGTTAAGTTGGTCTTTAGTACGTGTAAACTTAAAAACATGTTCAGCGTGAAAGATTCAGTACCGCAAGGTCTACGTTCGCGTGTTGTTTATAAATTCTCGTGTGCTGGCTGTATTGCCAGCTACATTGGCGAGACCACTCGCCACCTATGTACCACCTATGCTCGTGAGCATCTCTTGTCGGACAAGTCTTCGCATGTTTACCCACACCTGCAGTCATCTAGGGCCTGTCATGACTCTCTTTCACGATCCTAGATTCTGCCGCCTCAAAATTCCAAATTAAGATCAAAGAGGCATTGCACATTAAGTGGGAAAATCCCATTCTTAATCAGCAGTTGAGGCATTTAGATTTGTCTCTTTCTTTTTAATTACGCTGTTCTTTTGTCTTTTATTTTATTGCTATGTGCGCTATTTTTCTTTTCTGCGCATTTCATACTTCATATTCAAATTGTACGCAAGTTCTGACACGTAATTTTGTAACGTACCTTAATATAAATTCAAGTGTACAACCGTTAAAAAAGCTCATTTGCAACTGAAGATGACATGAGTATGTCGAAACATGCATTGTAAATTGAAAACTGTCGTTTCTTTTTTGAGAGTTATTGTTACTCTGCTATCTTTACGTCCGTTTGAAAAAAGAGAAAACAACAAACAAAACAAAAACAGACATTTATTTTTATGCAGGCAAGCATTCAGGCATCTCAACTGGCTTTAATGTAAGTTTTAGTAATGTTATGCATTGACTGCCTTGAAAAATCATGAATATGCATGTCCATGATTCTTCCCAAAAGGACAATAATTATTGTGGAACTGGTTTTCACTGACATTCATTCAAGATCATGTAGAGCAGTTACAAAAGCCTTTCCGTCTGCTCAAGTATTTTTATTACATTGATGATCAAAATTTAATTTGTCTTTCGTATATTAAGTCTTGTCGTATCTTACCCTGCGAGCAGAGTCTCTTTCAATCTTCCTAGAAAGTCAGGAAGAGGAAAGAAGACTCTGCGCGGCCACCTCCACATTTCGTTTTGAGCATGCGTTAAAAATTCAAATTTATATTCGGTGTCAATCACGCGTGACCACTAACCTCAAAACCATAAAATAAAAACGATCAGTCCGGATATTTTCGAACAACTCTGGCAAACACAAGACAACCAAGGAATCATTTCAGTGGAAACTCTACATACACTGTAGTTCACGCTTTTAAATTGCCATTTCATTTTTTACTGAAAAATATATGGATTTCTTGTAGAAATACTCATGGGAATTTTAGTTTAAAATTGCCACGAGGTTGTAAATTTCAAAAAATATTAATGACGCTTGGAGATTGATCATGCGCAAAAATTACGAAAACAGGTTGAACAAGTCGAAACCGGACTGACTCATCCATTTCTTTGGATGAGCAGCAAATCAAAGAATGTGGAGCCGGCCGACAGAGTCTTCTTTCCTCTTCCCGGCATATCTTGTAAGATCGAAAGAGACTCTGCTCGCAGGGTAGTCGTATCTACATCCTCCATGGGTTCATTACTAACCCACAAAATGATCACCTCCCAGTTTTCTTGATAGCTCGAATGGCACAGTGTATAGGACTGCACCAAGTATCCCAGAGGTCATGGGTTTGAATCCTGCCAGAGTTTTTCAGGCTCTCCTTTTGTTACTGCTCTACATCTTAACTTAATATTTTCCGCAGTTCAAATTTGCCTTTCGTCAAAAATAAACTATATTTTAGTTGAGTTAAGTACGTCATTAGTTCTCTTAAACTCTCAGGTTACAAGACAATAAGTTGATCTCTTTATTCATAAAGTACACTAAAATTCACCATATTTTGAAAGAACCTGTAGTTAAATAGCTTTCATGTACATTTAGCTCCCACATTCATTTGTCCTGCAGCTTAGTATTGGAGAATTTGAATAAGCAAAGTTCGAAGTTTTAACTCCAGTTCAGAGCACTGCGAATTTTCCAAGCATGCCTAAGTCATTAATGGTAAATGAGTCTCGATCTTCAGAATTGTTCTGTAATATATTCTTGATTTTCCGAAGCTTGGAGGCCTTTCTATTGAAGATTCCTCACTGGCTCATTGTTTACTTCCTATTTATACGGCATAATCTTATGACAAAGGGATGTAATGGATAATATTAGCAGCAAATTTCTCTGTTACATCTTAAGTCCCGTAAGACTTCATTTTGGGATCCCAAAATGTTATTTGTTTTGTTTCTGTATTAATGACATACCCAAAGTATCACTTTTCTATCATGACAACTGTAAATAGCTTGGCATTGTGTGTAGTCAAACGATGTTGGTGACACAGCTCAGGAAGACGTAAATGTTGTTCTACAAGTGGCATAGGCATGGGTAGTGGAGCGGTCGGGGCCGGGTTTAAAAAAAACGCCTTTCTTAAACAGAGATTGGGGGGTACAAATCCCCTATTTCGGTGCTAACGATATTGCTAGCAAAGCATAAAACTAATCTGACAAAATCTATGGTCTTGTGATCTTTTTACAAGTCATTTCAAAATGATTACTTGGCACAATAGCTTGTTGTAGGACTTTATTAATAGTTCTGGCCCGGGTTGCCCGAAGCATGGTTAGCGCTAATCAGCGCTAAATACTATGAAAACCTATAGGTTTTGATACCTAACGGTTAGCGCTAACCAGGCTTCAAGCAGCCGACCCTTGGCCTATGTTCAAGCATATCATTTGCTGGGTTTATCCACTAAATTAGACAAAAATGGTATGCCATTGGCACAACTGTGTGTAATTCACTGCACGAAAAAATGGATTTTCACCAAATTTGCACAACGCAAATATAATGCAAACATATGTTTACTCTAGAGCAAACCTGTAGCAAACGTGGTAAATACCACATTTGCACCATATTTTCACACCTGTGTGAATATAGTAGCAAATGCGGCATTTACCATGTTTGCTACAGGTTTGCTCTAGAGTAAATATATGTTTGCATTATATTTGCTCTGTGCAAATTTGGTGTAAATCCGTTTTTTCGTGCATTGTAATAGACATGGTCTTTTTGTTTGCGGGAACCCAATTGAAGTTGTAGAAGTTTCAGGGGAAGAATGAAAGTACAGGAGAATGTGAATTTATCTTGTTTGGACGTTTTGGCAAAATAACTTGAAAATGACATGACAACTAACATTCTGGAAAACTTGTGGGCGTGGCTTTGGTTTAAAGTTTTCCCTCCTCTGATTTGAGTTGTGTGCAGTTCGAATTGAATGTGGCCATATTTTAGGGAATTATTTTAAGCGAATCAGATTTAGACTGCATAATTCAGTGGTTTGATCAGCCAGGAGGTCAAGTTGACCTTGCCTCTCCCACTTCTGTAGAACTGCATTTGACCCTGACATAGTCACAGAAAAGCATTTCATACCAGTTTGAATTGGGGACACTAGAGAAATCAAACTAAATCAACCCATATCGTCATATTGTATGTTAAAGTTTGTGATTTTTTTCCGTAGGTATCTCGAAGTGCCCTTCATAGGGCAGCAGTCAATGGACAATATGAGGAGGTCAACAGGCACCTGAAGAGTGGTGCAAATGTTAACGAAAGAGATCAGGTTCTTCAAGAGATTTATATTAATATCGTATTTTCAGTTAAATTTCTGCATTACCACCGACCAAATTATACTATACACCAAATTTGCGTTGCCTTTGTGCGGGTGTTAGAAAATAGATACAGTGATGAATGCTGTGTCACTGTGGGGCAATTTCCTGAAAAACAGGGGCTGTGCAGGAGCTTAAGGTGGCTCAAACCAGTTCCAATGCTTCCAAGTAACGCTCTTATTAGAAGAATCTGCTCTACAACGCTGTATCGTGTATTAGCAAAACAGTCGAACCTCTATTATCCGGACAATTTTGTCATGAATATTTATAAGTCATCATCAAGATCCGCAGCCATATTCTTTTTAAAACTACAGCGTTGAAAAGTGAAATAAAGGTGAGTTTGTTTCGCTTTCAAGAATCAAAAGCAGTGCTTGCACGCGTCGTAATTGACTAATGAAGATCTTTCGAATGAGTTCTGATTGCCTTAGAGTTGCTTTGTTGCTAAGTGAAGTTTCACGCTCTATCGGCTCGTTCGGCGTTGTATGCAAAATGGACAAGCTACACAGCGTCGTGAATGGCGTGTCTAGAAAACGAAGACCCTAACATCTCGAAAACTCGAACAAACGTAACCCCAAACCCTCAATTTTGCTAACTCTAGGCATGAAGTTGCTTTTTAGGCCTAGAGCTTCGCAGGGCCAATACATACATCCGACTGGAAATGAAGATGTGCGGCCACACTTACAGAACGTGGTTACTCGCTTAAATATGGCGGATCACCTAACTAACTTTCACTTTGAAACAAGTTATAGCGAACGAAGGCTTTGAACTTCACTTGAGGTAACTCAAAAAACGAAGTTAAGGCTTAGAGTGTTAGCCAAATTGAGGGTTTTGGGTTACTTTTTTCGACTTTCCGTGGTCTTAGGGTCTTAGTTTTAGAGACACCGGTCCTGAATGTTCTTTCGATCAAAGATAGACAGTATAATTTTGCGGTTAGAGAACTCAGAAAAAGGAACCATTTTGTCAGCTGAATATGGCATTAGTGAGCAGCAGATATCTAATATCAGCACGAACGAGAAAACGATCATGAATTTTGCCAGAAACTGAGAGACCAGCGAAGGACTGAAGCGTAAATCGCTCGATAAAGCCAATGTAAAAACATTTTAAATTTATTTTAATTGTTAATACACATGGGTACAGGTATTCACAACGGACAGTGAAGATGTGCACCATATTGTTTTCAAAACGATTTACAAATGTTTTGTTTCACGATTAAATGTCGCTTTCTTAATTTAATCAGTTTTTGTTTCTCATTAATATTCATATTCTCGATTATCCAGACTATTTCGTCTTGTCCCAACGAGTCCGGATAATCGAGGTTTGACTGTATTATGGTACCTTATGAAACACCAACTATTGTTGAACAAGATGCCGTCATTATGATGTAATATGTCACCGTGGCAATGGGCAATTGCTGTATAAAACACCCTTTATTTTGTCTTTAGTCGCTCATATCCCAAAAACGAACTCGGTGACCCCGATTTTGTATTTCTGGGTTAGAAGGGCAAGATAAAACTTCTTGCAAAGTTTAAAAAATTTTGTATAGAGGATTCAATTCTTTGAGTTTTTAAAGCTGTCTCTGATTCTGCAGTACAGAATTTTTTTTAACTTTGCAGAAAGTTTCATCTTGGCCGGCTGATCACTTCTCAGAAATTAAAAAGGTGGTTCACCGAGTTCGTTTTTAGACATAAGCAACTAAATCCAAAACATGTGGGGGGGGGGGGGGGGGGGTTCTGAGGGCATTCTCCCCCAGATAATGTTGAAATCTAGAGGCTTGGAAATACGATTTCCAGCTTTCTGGGCATCAAAATTAGCCAACGTATGATGAAATAATATATATGAACTAAGGGAACAGTATTTTTAATTTTTACAAGACTTTCGCTTCATTCAAAGGCAAGGAAAGAGTAAGCAGTAAGCACACATACCCCAGTATTTATTAGAAACCATATAGAAAGTAAAGATTTCTTCAAAATACCTGTTCCAGGACGTGATTTGTTTGGAAAGAATGAAAACAATCCAGTCTTGCGTGTTTTATTAAACAGCCGACGTGAAAGCAAGGCTAACTTTTACTATGATACGGCTAAAAATGGCAGAAAATGGGTTGTGATCTCAAACACGCGCAAGATGAAGAACACGTACGATTTATACACAGATTCTCAAGACAAGTGTAGGCAAATTTTGAACATTTTGCACTATGGAGTGGTTATGCTTTACACATATTAGGTTTGTTTTTGTAGTAGAACTTTGTAGACCAAGTAGCCGGTGACTTGATTACAACCGCCAGTGCTCCGGCGGTAGTCGGCTTCTATTGAAAGTGCTGCATGGCCCTGACCTTTCTTTTTATTTTCACACCAGTGTGCTAGTGAAATAATAACACATGTGAATGTGGGTGAAGCCCAAATTGCTTTCACTTACAGCTGTAGCACATTGTCAGCCAGTACAGCCGACACCAGAATTTATATCTTGGTTGTACTTTTTTCTTTCCCAAGTTTTCATTAACACCGCTGCACCTTGCCTGTTGGTATGGACATGAATCTGTTGTCAAGCTCTTGCTAGATCGTAATGCAGATGTCAATGCTGAAGATAGGGTAAGAGGGAAGAGCAGAAATCACTCCCAGCTAATGTTCCTCTTAGTCTAGGGCTCACATTTGCTTCGGTTTTATTTCAAAAAAATAGTAACACCAATGACGTTTCATATAGCTCACACATTTCTTGCTTCTTTCTTGCTTGTTTGAGATGAAGATAAAATTACTATAATTAACAATTAACATATGACAATGCATCTTCCCATTAACATTTTGTACAGCAACTTGTTTGGGTGTTGTTGATTGCTGCACAAATGATGGAAAAAGAGGATCAGTGATTAATATTTATGCAGATTACTTGCATATTGGGTTTTTGAAACTTGAATTGGGTAATGCATTCTCAACATTTGATTGGCTCATCAAAGCAGAGCTATTAACTAACACACGAGATCTTTGCTCCCATGCTTAGGGTTTTCCCAGGAAAAAAAATGTTGTTATTCACTTGGTGCCACAATGGCACATAAAAACATCCTTTTAAGTAGAATCAAAATTCTACTTAAAAGGATATAAGGTTTTATGCTATAAAGGTATAAAAGGTTTTATTTCCTTTTTGTGGCTAGATATTGATGACCATTGCCCACAGTAAACTTACAGATATGAGCATAGTTAGTGAGTCTTTGGTTGATACCCAATGTGCCCTTAAATAATTTTCATTAATTTTGGGTGAGGATTGGCATAAATCGGTATGGAAATTATGCAGATTGAGAAGGAGCTTATGCGACCAGGCCGTTGGCGAGGAGACATCCATCACGATCTGCCTCATTTGTCAGAAATCATACAAATGCAGAATTAAATAATTTTTATTGTTGGTAAGCTCTAAAAAGTGTGCTTTATTGCGTTCGGTAATGTGATGTCACAATAATAACTGGAGCAATGTTTTGTCGGTTAGCTAAATTTTTTTGCCTGGGCTTCTGAGCCAATCAAAACTGAGTGCATGCAGAGTATCACGTGAACCCTGCCGCTGCAGTTGTCGAAAGAAAGGAAATGCATGAAAGATTAAAAGAAACTAAAAAAGGAATAAAAGGATTCAAGTGGCAGACTAACTACTCTTTCTCTTGTTTAGTTTCAGTTCACTCCTCTGCAGAAAGCTAAACACTGCAATCATCAGTCGATAAGTCAGCTGCTTCTGGACCATGATGCAAAACAAAGTTTTCAGCAACCGGTAAGTTATTAATATAAATTGTTCTTTTCTTGAAATACTTTGTACAAGAAAGCAATAACGTAAATTTTGTGCAGTAATGTAATGTCTTTATACTTTTGGTTGCAGTTGCTTTCTTTTTTTAGGAGGGGGCGGGGGGTGGAGTGGGGCAAGGAATGCCAAGTACGCTTCAATATGTAACAAGAATTGAATGAGCTAAATTCTATAAATGCCCTTTGTATTCCCCTGAGGCATTTTTATTATCAGGCGTTATCGTCTTC
Source organism: Montipora capricornis (assembly GCF_036669925.1). NCBI lineage: Eukaryota > Metazoa > Cnidaria > Anthozoa > Scleractinia > Acroporidae > Montipora > Montipora capricornis. The sequence goes on along the minus strand of NC_090883.1, from coordinate 27,377,851 downwards.
AGGTGATCCCCAGGTTTTGCATTGCGCAACCCTACGAGTAAAATCGTCTGGCGTTAGACAGAGTAAAATCTATAAGTGTTAATTTGCATTTTGGCGGTGAAAGGGTTAACAGGGAACATAGCTTTTGAGCGAACCTAGATGTTGTTAACCCTTTCACCGCCGAGGGCTTCCCCATTGACGAGTAAAATCGTCTGGCGTTTGACAGAGTAAAATCTATAAGTGTCAAATTGCATTTTTGGCGGTGAAAGGGTTAACAGGGAACATAGCTTTTGAGCGAACCTAGATGTTGTTAACCCTTTCACCGCCGAGGGCTTCCCCATTGACAAGTAAAATTCTTCTGGTTATAAAAAGTATACATGTCATTCAAGAGGCAGGCTTGTGTGGGTGTCGTTATCCGTGAGGTAGTACTGTCGTAATCAAGTTAATCGATTTTTAACACATTTTGTTGCAGCTGAGTCTCAGGACATTGGCAAAGAGAGCTTTTTTGCGTACGGACAGCCATTCGGGATTTAATGTACTACAAGCAGCTGTCTTACAAGGAGACTATGACAGTGTTTATAAAGCACGTACCTTTCTAGAGAACTTTGTGGAGGAAATGAAATGCGAAACAATAAGTGCTAACGCGTCCATTTTCCGTGGCAAATCAGCAGTTGATATTCTATCAGCCCTTGATTACACAAAACCAGGTCATGCTGCTATTAAAAGCCTGTACCGAAGATTGGTTAAGATTGACGAAACACTAAATGAGCTGCACTCATGCGCTATGAGCGGTGATGTAGAGAAGGTGATTGAGCTCGTTTTGCATGATGGTATGGATGTCAATGTCGCTGCAAAGAACAACATCACACCATTGCTGGTGGCGAGTCCGATGTCCTCTGGTGTGTTAATCAAGACCCTGATTGATCTTGGGGCAGATGTAAATGCTCAAGCAGCCCCAGATAAAGAGGGACCTTTGCTTTTTGCAGCTTCTAGCAATAATTACATGGTGGCTAGACTGCTTTTGGAACATGGAACTGATGCAAATATTAAGGATCAGTGGGGTAAAACTTCTCTTTGTACGGCAGTCACGCAGAAGAACATATCTCTCGTCAAGCTATTGCTTGAAAACAAGGCGGATGCAAATATTCAAGACCAGGAGGGGGAAACACCTCTACATAAAGCAGTCATGAGGAGGAGCAAACCACTAGTCAAACTATTGCTTGAAAACAAGGCGGATACAAATATTCGAGACCAGAAGGGAGAACCACCTCTACATAAAGCAGTCATGTGGAGGAACGAACCACTAGTCAAACTATTGCTTGAAAACAAGGCGGATGCGAATATTGTAGACCTGCGGGGAGAAACACCTCTACATAAAGCAGTCATGGTTGAGGCTTTACTTGTCGTCAAGCTATTGCTTGAAAACAAGACGGATGCGAATATTGTAGACCACCTGGGAGAAACACCTCTACATAAAGCAGTCATTTGGAGGACCGAACCACTCGTCAAGCTATTGCTTAAAAACAAGGCGGATGTCACCATACAAGACCGGAAGGGAGAAACATCTCTTCATAAAGCAGTCGTGCTTGAGGATTTACCTCTCGTCAAGCTATTGCTTGAAAACAATGCGGATGCAAATGTTCAAGACCAGGAGGGAAAAACACCTCTACATAAAGCAGTCAGGTGGGGGAATGAACCACTCGTCAAGATATTGCTCAAAAAAAGGACATATCCGAGTATTCAAGACGAAAAGGGAGCAGCCCCTCTCCATAAAGCAGTCTCGCAAAAGGACGAACCTCTTGTCACGCTATTGCTTGAAAACAAGGCGGACGCGAATATTCAAGACCAGTTGGGAAATACGCCTCTTCATCTATGCGCTCGTTACGGATATTCAGACACTTCACAAATGTTGATTGAATTCGGATGCAATATCAACCTGAGGAACAAGAAAGGAGAAACCCCTTCTGATATTCAAACTTCCAGAAGGCAGTGGAGTCAAGATTGCCTGCGTCGGGGTGCTAGACTACTGTTTGGCAGCGAGCAAACCTCGAGGAAGAGTCACAAGCTCGACTTTCACGACAGCCCGAAATGACCAAAGAAGTGAAAGAAAAAGGACAAGCAAGCTAGCGATTAAAATCATACTGTAGCTAATGTGAATTTATGTCACGGAATAAGCATACTTATGATAAACCGAAAAAAAACCTTTTTGTCACTTGTAACAACACTAATTTCGTTGGTCGAAATTTAACAAATTGAGGTCACTTTTTCATAACATTGTGAAAGTTGTTGTGGATCCACGAGCCAAAGGCTCTATTTCTCCGCTTAAATGAACAGAAATAATATGCAGACACTACAATGTACGCAGCTTTATTCAAACTGGCACAATTCATCGTCAGCATCGTTTCTCGTACGCTCATTGGCTACTAAATTTCATTGGCTGAAAATTTCTCACATCAAGAACTTGCATAAATTAAAAGTTCAGTTTAAGAATCGAAATGCGATTGATTTGTGCTAGTGCAGTAAAACTTGCAGTTTATACTTCAAGTAAATAACGTTTTGTGTAGCTGTACCGTTTGGGCACCAAAATGAAGTCGCAAAGGACCTGGCAGCAAATTATTCTTTTCATATAAAAAAACGTAACGTATTTAAATACTGGCCTTGCGTGCAATCAACCGATCGACGGACCCACAATGTAAAGAGCCGTGTTATGATGTATGGATTGCCCAATAAAATTGTAAGTAGAATTTCGCTGCGAATATTTCAGCCTTTAAAGTGTAATTTCATCTTTAAAACGCAAATCTTTTATTTGCTTTGCAGTTTGACTGTTGGCGATAACGTTTCTCGTTAGCAACCAGTGCAGAAATAAAGTGGTTATCTATACATCGACTGAAGCCTTCAAATTTAAGTAACGCTTCGCTACGTAAGCGCTAATCAGCGATCAAAAACCCTCATTGTTCATGACTTAGTGAAAATCGAGCCATTTTGAAGTAGGAGCATTCTTCAGTAAACTTCCTAACTTTCTCTCCTGAGGTTAAGTTAATTGCACAACTAAAATCAAGGAGCTTAAACTCAAAGACGCACTATAAAAGGGTGGCTTCACGCTCTGCTTTTGTTCGAATTCATTCAAGCACCAGTGATTATCCAAGATTGTGATCAACAAACAGCAACACAGAGACGGAAGCCCTAAAAGATATTTACAGCGCGAGAAAAAGGAACTGGGAATTTTAAAAAAAGAACGACAGATAACTTTTTATAACATATTACGGACACATTGCCATAAGGGGCTTTTTTTATCGCCCAAATTATCACAGAGCTCGGTTGCCTCCACGGTTGATTGATAAATCATTTGCATGTGTCTAAGGCACCACGCCTTTCATATTGCGTCTTCGTGTTTAAAGCCTGGCAAGTCCTTCACATTGACACTTTCAGATTCGCATAAATCCCAATTATACTAGGGCCACGAAGCGGCCTGCCAGTATAATTGAAATTATTAAGTTCTCAACGTCGGATAATGCAGTTCTCGTGCTCTGATTGGTTCACTCAATCTCGGTTATCAGCTCATATACCGTATTTGACCTTATATGGTAAATGATTGCGCTTAGCGTTGCTAAACTAAAACTTTTTACGCCAGAAAGCGAAATTTCTCCTGGTATAAAGCAAAAAAAAACCGTTTTTGTGGAAAGTTTGGGTCAATTTCGTAGCTTAGAAGTACTGCGTCTGTCTGATCACTTGGTATTATGCAACATCGCATTCGATTTCGCTAGGATTTCCCCCTTTTTCGCTCGTGTTAAGTACTTCCAGACTTTTGGAGTTTAATGAATTTAATAAAACAATTATTGCATTCGCGCTTGTTGTATATGAGACAATATATGTTTCAATCCTAAAACATGGAAATCTGTTTGTCCTAAATGTAATATGGCCGGACCCCTTGTTAAAGATATAAATTGCTGTTTTTAACTAGTAAGCTTAATATTTTTGTAATTCAGTAGTTATTTTTGGGACCACAGTAATTGGTTATGCTGTTGTGGCCTCCCTGCCACACATTTGTTGGGACGAAGTCAAGTAAAATATAATAAAATAGACTGGTTATAGCCAACTCGGTGCTACACACCTCGTTGCCTATTTACCATCTCATATACAACGCGCGCTCATGGAATAATTGTTAATTATATAAACAAACGAAGTGAAAAATACATGAGAATCCACTTATTGTGCTACGAACCACTGTTTAACACGTCTAAAGAAAACAAAAAAGACCATACCCCCAGTGTAAGGACAAATATGACGTAGTACCATAACTCCCAACGGCCCGAAAAACACGCCGCAGACATGTGATACTCCATACTTTCAACGCTGTGGACAGTAAGCACCGTCGCTCTTCTATTGGCATCCCGACAAGGCATGGCGCCAGTATGATGAAAAAAAGACACCGACCGGGAAGGGTGGGTGGGTCCTCATGTATTTCTCACTTTGTTACATAATTTTAATTATACTGGCAGGCCACTTCGCGGCCCTGGTGTAATTGGGATTATATTACACGAACTCCATTCGAAATACATGAGATAACATCAGGTAGAGTTCAACGCCAAAAAAGGGAGGTGCCAATAGAAGGGAGTTAGACAAATACAAGTGGTGATGTTTTAATAACACTTAAAAAGGAAAAACCTCCAAGTGACAATGTTTGTAACATAATTAAGCAAAACAAATGTCAGCAATATCAAGTCGTTGATCTAAAGATCCGCATTGAAGGGGTGCAACCCAAAATGAACGTACAGCAGAAAAAGGCTCATTGGAGAATTGCGTGAGCAAACCTTGAGCTGTGAACAGCTTTGTGATAAAACCTCTGAAAAGTTGAAGGAGTATACCAATCGGCCATCCTTAAAATCTCCGATAAGGAAACATTGGAATTGGCTGCTGCAGTAGTTGAGGCTCCACGCACGGAATGTCCCTTGAAGACACCAGAAACCTTGAGTAGCGAAGGTAGTGACCTCCCGATGGACGGTGCCGTAATCGGTTTGTGAGGCTTTATATAAGAGATAAACAACGGATCCACATTGGAAGAGGGAAAAACTGGACGAATCGCACATGTGCCTTTTAAGTACGAGCATAACGTGTCAAGCGGGAAGAGTCTGGAGTTGGAAGGAAATCCAGCAAAAAAGGCCTTCGGAAGTTTGTCAGAGGAGCCCCGTTTACGAGGAGCTGAGAACGCAAACTCCACCCTTTCTAGGAGGACGCGGCGATGCCGAAGATCCAATTTTGTCAGCGCTGAGACTCTTTCCGGGCAGGCTACAAGAATAACATGGAAAGCTTAAGCGACAATTGTTTTAGAAACAATAGCCTGTTACTACCAAGCAATGCAAGGTGTTTAGTGACAAGGGTTACGTCCCAGGTGTGGGAGTACCTACAGTCCCGGACAAAATTGTTGAAACACTTTACAATACCTTGCCCTCCTACAATGTTGTTTTGACAATTGGGCTCAGAAACTGGCGTTAAAACAACATTGTGAGGGGAGAGTGAGCTGCGAAAGCTTCAGATCTCTATAGTCGTGAACTGTTCCAACGAATTTTGTCACAAACTGTAGGTTTAGGGGGACGACTGTTTAGGGGAACATTCCTTTCAGTGGCTGGGTAACGAGCTGCCCCTTAGGGTGACCATCCACCTTGGTGTGGGCGGTGGAAATATCTGAACGCGCAACATTAACTGAGCGTTAAGCAGCTCCGGCATTGAAGAACTCGGTTTGGTAGAGTACGATGTCAACTAAAGATGCCGAAAAGGGATCAACCTTGCTTTTATCACACCAGCAAACTCCAGCGTCCCCAAGCTGATCTGTACGTTTTTCGTGTGGAGGGACAAGATGCCGAAAGGAGTATCTGGGTAACGTCTTCAGAAATTCCCATTGCTTGGTACTCTCTCCGGAGATGTGAAACACGGCTAGGTGCAGTCTGGGAAACATTGGGTGAGTCCTTTGAGGGTCTGATGGATCCTTCAAAAGGTGTCTGGTGGTTGGGATGAGGACTGGTTGCTCGACCAGAAGGCTCAGTAGGATCGGCCACCCAGGCTGTGCTTGCCAGAGGGGTGCAAGTAGTAAGATGTCCGCTTTGTCTTGAGCCACTTTGTTCAATACAGCTGGAATCAGATTGAAAGGTGGGAACGCATAACCCTCAAAGGGTTCCCAGTTCATTGTCAGAGCATCCGCGTGCAAGGCCTCTGGGTCCAGTCTCCAGCTTACGCACTTGGGGACCTGGGCGGACTGGCGAGAGGCAAACAGGTCGATTTCGCATTCCTTCAGAAAGGGTGAAGGCTTTATCTTCCATTCGCGTTTGTCGTTGAACACCCTCGATTCCGAGTCTGCAACGGTGTTCAGTTTGCCGGGAGCGTGTTGTGTCGACAACACTCTGTTTCTCTCCAGGCACCACCTCCAGAGTTCCAACGTTAAAGTTATTAGGCAAGCCGACCTGGTACCGCCCTTGTTGTTTATATGGGCTATTTCTGTGGTGTTGTCCATTCTCACGCAGGCCACGCGATGAGACTGATTCTTTAGGAAGGACTTTAGGGCAAAGAAGGCGGCCTTGAGTTCTGATACGTTTATCTTCCGACCAACGCTTATTTGTGCGATTCCCTTGGCAGACCGCACCCTATCCTGCCTTGGATGCATCTGTCGTTATGAACAAGGTCGGGGCTGGAGGTGTGATTGCACTGCCATTCACCGAATCGATGTTCAACAGCTACCATTTGGGTTCGTCCAAGGGATTGTGGTCCAACGTAATTGACACATCCAAGTCCTGCTGGGACTGGTGCAAGGGATCAATTGGATCTGTAAGTATCTGAAATGAAGGGGTGCTTGCCATATTGGCAAACGACAGGACATCAGGGTTCCCAGAAGGCTTGCCAACTAGCGAGCAGACAGTTGGAGTTGAGATTGCTTTCATGCAAAGACATTTGACCTTTAAAAAATTCTCCTCAGGGAGCATCAATGCTTCTGCTGTTGAGTCGATTACAAAGCCCAGGAATATTATTACTTGAGTCGCGATTAAACAAGACTTTTCTCAGTTTACTGTGAAGCCTAAGTTTTCCAAGAGTGTAAGAGCCAGAGAGGTGTTTCTCTGTGCTTCCTGGAGAGACGAACCGAGGATAAGGAAATCTTCTAGATAAAGGATCATACGAACGCCTCGTTTGTGTAAGTATGCGGCTACTGGTTTTAAGAGTATGGTATAAACCCTTGGAGCAGTATTTAAGCCAAAACAGAGGCCTTGAAAGACAAAGCATGTGTTTCTCCGCAGAATTTGCAGGAACGTCTGGGAGACTTTGTGGACTGGGACCTAAAGGAAGGCGTCTTTCAGGTCTAGGGTAGTCATATAGTCGCCTCTTTGAAGGAGGGAATTTCTGCTGAGATGTTCTTCATCTGAAAATGTCAGTTCTCCACGAACGTGTTCAGATGGCTTAAGTCTATTATAGGCCGGAAGGTTCCGTCCTTTTTGAGGACTAGGAATAGACGACTGAAAAAACCCTCTCTTACGGGAGGGGCCTGTTTGATTGCTCTTTTGGCAAGGAGCTTCTGCACTTCTGCATCTACCAGGTAGACGTTTTCTCTCGGAATCGTAACCGGTACAGAAAACTGAACGGGTTTGCAACGCAACGGAATCTTGTAAGCTAAAACAATTCTCAGAATTTCGGGATCGGAGGTTATGCCCCTCCAGTTATCTATGAATGAGTCGATTCTTTTGCCTTGGGTTTGGAGACCCGAAAGGAACGCCCGTTTTTTGGGCGGTTACTTAAATATTTATTGTACTCGCCAGACGAGGGCTTATCCCTGATAGGAGCACTGCTAGGCCTGGGCGGGGGCGTTTACCCGGTCGTGAAGCTGATGCCAAGTTCTTAGCGAGACCTCTGGATAGGTCAGCTTGTTTTGACGCAATTGTTGGAAAGTCATCCCCAAAAAGCATGTGGTTCACATTAGGAAGAGACTGGTCAGCTAGGCCAATGTTATCCTTATTTATGGCCGCGAGGATTTTCTTTCTTCTCAAGATTGAGACTGAATTAGCAATTTTCGGAGCCTAGCAAGCAAAGAGACTGTTCCAGAATTGTTCTAATGTCCTCTGGGGGAATAATTTTGTTAGATGGTAATACATCATGTAAACAACGAAGGGGCCAGTTATGTTCAGCATGGCCTTTTGCACAGTGGCTTGTTCTTTATCACGTTTTTGTGTATATTTTCGAGACTTAGAGGGAAAACTTTATTTAGGATAGAGTTATCCAAGTTGGGAGAAAGTAAACAATCCACAGACGGAATGGAGTAGTTGTGAAGAATATCACGTACTTGATCGTACAATAACTTCGTACGGAGGTTTCTTTTGCAAGAAGGCGGTAAAACACGCCTTTGGTTACCACGAAGAGTGCTGAGAATCGGGATCATAGAGATGAGTGCTATTTGGGGGGACGGTTGTCCCGTTACTTTGATTTCCAGCATCTTTGAAAGGCTTATTAGTCTCATTTTGGGGTTCACAGACCCAGCTTGGTGGCTCATTAGCTCGAGTTGATGGCCTAAAAGCCATAACAGAGCCCTCTTGGTCGGACATGAGGTTCTCATCTGAGCACGCTAGCACAGAAAGTGCATCAGATGCCACACTCAACTTTGGAGGGCAGCTTTCCCGCCAACAGGTTTCCAGAGATGTCGTCAAAATGGAGGAAAGAGCAGACTGATCTTCATCCGAAATCCTAGGGAGTTTACGAGGGCTCGGTGAATGTAAACGCTCTGAATCAACACGACGAGCATCATGTTTTGGACTCGAACGAGACCTTGATCGTGATTGGTGTCGCCTTGTAAAGATCGAAGATACGCTTTTGAAAGGAAAGAGACCACTTACCTGAAAGAAAGAGGGTTCGAAAAGAGCCGAGATGGGCCGTGAAACGACCAAAATAGAGCAAAAAAGGCGGTCACAACATTCGCTTACGTGTTCAAGTGTTCGTAGCACAGCAGGAAAGATGGAGTATCACATGTCAGCAGCGTGTTATAGGGTCCTTACCCTGGGAGTATGGTGGTATGGTCTTTTTTGTTTTCTTTAGACGTATTAAAGAGTGGTTCGTAGCACAATAAGAGGGATTCTACCTGATGTTATCTCATGAATTTTCGAACGGTGTTCGTGCAATATAATTACAATTTTATGTGTCTGTCCTCATATTGATGACAAAAGTGAACAAACCAGCGTGCAAGAAATGGCTCAGTTTCTGCAAACATATGCAGAGACACGTCATCATACAAGCCAAGCACAATGTAGACTGCGAGCAGTCTCACTGTTGCTCGAAAATCTGCCGAGAGAACGTGATATTCGAGGGGCGAGGCGGCGAGTAGTGTGCCCCTCGCACATCAAGTTCTCTCGGCGGATTTTCGAGCAAAAAGAGAGACTGCTTGCAGCCTAAGCACAACCTTATGCTAGTCAAAGTTCACCACACTCTCCCCCGTTCATCACGAAAAGGAAAGAACAGCAAAGCTTTAAAAAGTAATTTATCGCAACAAAGTTAACAGTTCATTGTGAAAATGTTGAAAATTCCTCCTTGGCCCGAATACCGTCATTTCGGGATTCAGTTGAGTGTCGCGTATGTCTCTCACTCTATCACAAGACAGCTCCTTTGTATATAAGTGTTGTACAGGCATCTCCAGAAATGACTTTCCAGTACGTAATTTTGGCTCTTCTCGTAATTCCATCTTAGTTTCCTAGCGATCAGTTTCTCAAAATCCCGAGCTTCCATTGGCTATGGTTCTTAATTTCCTCTTATGATCACAACATCGCCTTTGGCAAAAGTTACCCTGATTCTCTTTGTACTTCATGTTGTGCCTCTCGCGCAATCCTTTAAGCTACTGTGTTGACCGTGTCTTTCATAGCACATCCTTATATCTTGCAAGGTAGAGAGCGTGATTGTGAATGTCCAAATGCGTGCTTGTTTTCCAAATTGTGGCTCTGTGTTTCGGGTAGCAGATTTGGGCGGTTAAACTGCAGCACGTTTGGTGTGAGTATGGGTAACTGAATGTCTTCTTTGACATAGCTCAATGGATGGTTCTTCAGAGTGACTTTGACATGGAGCAGAACTTCTTGTAATTCACCCCGGGAGTAGGAGTAAATTTTCTCTCGGCGACATTTCATTGCGATGAAACGCTTTCGTCTGACCATGAATTGATCTCTCTGCAGGGTTCCTGCTACTTCTAGGGTGGAGTGCTTGTGTCAAACTGCAGTGTAATCACTCACTGAAAAACTATGTCCCATTAATGATCAACGACGCGAAAATTGACTTTCTAATTATTGGCACCCGTCAACAACTTGGAAAAACATCGATTGAATCTATTATCATTAAACCTTTGTGTCATTAAACCTTTGGAAAGCGTCCGGAACCTTGGGTCGTGGTTCGATGCTCATATGCGAATGAATGTTCACATAGGCAAGATTTGTAGGAAGGCTTTTCGCGGACGATGCAACATAAGACAGATTAGAAAATTCCTTACTTTGTAATCCACAAAGACGCTGATCCATGCCTTTGTATCCTCGCTCCTCAATTACTGTTACGCACTTCTATTTGGTCTGCCTAAATATCAACTTGATCGCTTACAAAAAGTTCAGAATACCGCGGCTAGAGTTATTTTCGAAATTTGATGATTGCGAAATTTGGTCATATCTCACCCGCCCTTATCGACTTACATTGGCTTCCAGTATCGTTCAGAGTTCAGTTTAAATTGCTCCTTTTTGTTTACAAGTCACTACACAACCAAAGTCCATCCTACATTAAAGATCTTTTATCCTTGAAACCAGCTGCAAATTATGCTCTTCGCTCGTCTGCACAATTTCTTCTGTTCATTCCAAAAGTCAACTGCTCTACACTTGGGGATCGGGCCTTTGCTCATTCAGCACCTGTTTTATAGAACTCGCTGCCATAAACTATCAGAACAAGTAGCAGTCTCCCCATTTTCAAATAGCAAGTTAAAACATTTCTATTTAAAAAAGCTTTTTTAAAAGCTTGAATCTATTATTGAATCCATTAAATGAATTAATGAATTAATGAATTAATGAATTAATGAATGAATGAATTAAATGAGTCTATATTGAATACATTAAAATTTGTTGGAACGGTTCTAATGTTTATGTTAAATTAGTTTGGAATTTAAGAATCTCATTTTTTGTACTTTACCATAGAATAACATATTCTTGTTATTATTAGCTTTTATGAGATTATGTTGAGCGCTTTTGAATATTTTTTTACAGTTTTGGTAGTGGTAGTGGTAGTGGCTTGGTAACAGTGGTAGTAGTGGTAAAGATGCAAATTTTTACTGCTACATATTCAGTTAGGGTAGGCTTCAAATCTCTAATCAACAGTGTTTCTGATATTTCACTGACATTGTATGTCAGAACGACATTTTGCTACAATGTCGAAATGGTCCCATTTCAAGTTGCGACCAGTTGAAGTAACAGTTTCCGCAAGAGCATATTTGTGATAAACAATTGTTAAGAGTTAAACGTGTTCAGTTTTCCGGTCTTATAGTCTTCGCTTTGTCTTTCCAATGTAAAAATCCTGACAGTCTCAACAACTAGCCATATATACTACCTTGAACATTTCAGAACGAATGAGCTTTTCCTTGTAGGAAAAAAGACTTCGTGTGATGGAAACTCTAAAAAATAACTCGAAGATCAACTAACTCAGAGAATTTATTTACGCAAGACTTCAGGGTCCAGTTCCTCAGCAGCTGATTAACGTTACACTAATCCGAGATTAAGTACCAAACTAGGTATGAATCAAGTCAAAAAAAGGTTAAAATATATAATTTTAGGCTAAAGGAAAACAAAAGTCTATTTCAAAATTGAAGGCTAAGATTCATTTTTGAAACTTCAAATAAACTGCAACTTAAGTTTCGATTAATCCAGGATTAGCTCAATCGGGCTTTGAAGAACTGGGTCCAGTTGTTTAGCAATGAATATACTTTGTAAACCTAAATAAGGTAAAACAAAGAGAGCTTTTTGGGGAACAGTAGTTATTGGGTTATTGGTTTTGCGTTGGGGCCAGGTCATTAAACAGGCCTGAAGCGAGGAGGATAAATCATATAACACCGAGGGCCTATATCTGGTTTACTTTTACTTTCGCGAGGACTCGACGGACCCAGAAGAACATTAGCTGTGGTTACACTAACCCTTTTACCAATGGGTAAATAGCGTTTGCCTAACGCCAAGGACGTTTTGTGTGTAACCCGCTAGACCCGAAACTGCCCTAGGATTATTTTTCCATGGATACATCAAAAAGAAAATAAGAACTTCCGATGACAGTTCCTCAACTGAAAAGTACGTTCTTATCTGCTCCCTGAG
>NC_090883.1:27355531-27360531 GCF_036669925.1 Montipora capricornis | reverse complement strand
AGATTTCACGTATCAGCCAGTATAAATACCTTCTATGAGTCAACTCATAGAAGGCGCCCACGCAGTCAGTGGTCAGTCTTATCACCAGTCCCCCAGTTTCCGGTTATTTTTGAAGGAAATATGATTATGATGATGATCATGGATGATATTATAACAGAGTTTGCGACATATTGCACTCTGCTTGTACTGTAAACCCCCTGTTTTGTTGAAATGTTTTATTTATTGAAATGTGATTCTAAAATAGTCGGAAATGGCATTTCCGAGAGCCCAAATTTCAAAATTTTCAATATTCTCAGGGGGAGCATGCCCCCATACCCTCCTTGTTTGGAGCGCCTTTGGCGTACACCTTTAAATCTCACGCTACGCCCCTGTATAATACTGTGGTAATGTTATCGTATCTAACCTTCCACCTCCTCTTTGCCAAAAATGCCTTGTGTTTCTGAGTATTAATCTTTGTTCCTGTTTCTTTAGTATCCTTAATTACTAAAAAATAACGTAAAACGTTAATATAATTAACAAATTTCTTGCCCGACTGAAAAACACTTCTCAAATCAAGAATTTACCTTTATCCAGGGGTGTTGAAAACACTCCTTTATTGTAAAGCGTTGACTGCGAAAGAAGAAAACGAAGTATAACATTGCTGTAATATAGTTGTTTAAGGAAAACAACAAAAAAAAAGCAGTAGACTAGCAACCTTTGTGGCATGATTATGGTGCTGAAGCAAGAATCCCCTTACAGGAAGGGGTTCCTCTCCACTAACTGAAATAATAATCTCTAGTAAAGTGGGTAAGTGGGGGGAAATTATTGTGTAGGGAAAATCATAGCCAAAAATTAGTCTGTAAAATTATCCAGGGGTGTTGAAAACACTCCTTTATTGTAAAGCGTTGACTGCGAAAGAAGAAAACGAAGTATAACATTACTGTAATATAATACAGTTGAAAAATGCATTGCAAAGAACCTTGGGGAGTTATAAAACAGGTGCCAAATTTCCTCTGTCCCACCCCCCCCCCCCCCCTTCCTCCCCCCAGAAGCCTTGCTTGGGAAGACCAAAGAACCATTGACGTTCATTTAAGTATCGGAACTATGATAAAACAGAACTAAGGGTATTTTTATCTTGCACTACAAGAAAATCGCCCAAGGTTTGTTTAGGCAAGGTGGTATTTAAATCTTGGAGGTTATAAGGCTGAGTTTGCGAAGAATTTAAACGGACACTTTTATACCGCCTCCATTCTCGTTCCCAGATTACATCGTTTCTCTTAGCCGGCGGGGCCTTCGCACGAGAAAACGAAAGACTCTAGAGACATTCTTAGAGACATAGGAAACTTGCGAACAATAAAATCTTGAACAGGAAGTAAAATGGCGGATGGGCCGCGATGGGGTCAGCTGGCACGAAGCCGGTTGGTAAAATGATCGGAGTGTCTTTGTTTAAAACTACGATATTTTACTTGATGAAATGGTATATGAAATGAATCATATATGAACTGCGGATATGAAATCAAGTGAAGCTATGATCTTCGCAGTTATGAACGCAATTTTTTGCAATTGCGTAGAGAAGCCTGAAAATTTCAAATCTTCAACGGGCTTTGAACCCGTGACCTCCCGATTCCGGTGCGACGCTCTTACCAACTGAGCTATGAAGCCACTGACGTTGGGAGCTGGTCATTTGTGGGTTCTAATGGTCCCGTGAGGAATGAATCATCTATGAACTGCGGATATGAAATCAAGTGAAGCTATGATCTTCGCAGTTATGAGCGCAATTTTTTACAATTGCTTGAATTTCGCGGAATAAGATGATACCAGGGCACTTTATACTTGGTCATATCACGTTCTCTTAAATAAGGACTGCTGAGAACGGCATTAAATATGCAGGGGAGTTTTCGTCCTCTTTTGCCGCAGTTGATCCTTTGTTCTTAAACAGATTGTTCTTGTTTTACCGTTTCTTTACTCACAAGATAGGTTTCGGAAGACTTAGCCGTGAATTTTAATGAGTATATTCTTACCGACAAAATCTGGTGTGCCAAAAGAAGACTTTTTCTCTTGCTCGGAATCGAGATCTCTGGCGAGTCCAAAGTCCACAAGCTTGATGTCATTGGAATCCATACTCACGCATAAAATATTTTCGGGCTGAAAAAAAATAAGTTCAGTTATCCCCGAAAGCAGGAGCCCATGAATCGGGGCTTGAAACTGTTATATTTCTCCTTGATTTTTCGTTTTCTATTTATCACCAAGAATTGTGAAATTAGGCAATCACTGTGCAACCTCTCCGATTACGTCACATGCACATAAATTAACTTTTTAATTTACGTCAGAAGTTTGAAATTAACTACATATGAGAAAATAGCACTCAAACTATAGGAACTAAAAGTTTGCTCCCAGTCAATTGTCACTTGCGTTTAAAGCGCGTTTTGCATAGTCCAGTTCAATGATTGGCTAAAATTAATAGATCTCAAAAGCGGAAGGGGCTGTTCGCGCGCGTTTCCCGCGCTTAGCGCAAGGTGCGTGCTTTGGGTCCGTTGTGCTCTGGTAGAGTAATAGAAAAATGCGCTGTTGTTTTAATTTACTCAGTTAAAAACCTCGCATTCTGTTTGAGACAAAAAGGATTCTCATGGCCAACTAAAGGTTATAATTATAGTTACTTAAAATAAACCCACTTTATCCCACCCCTCCTACAGCCCTTTGTCGGACTCTTGACAAAACACCGCTGAAAATGCGAAAACTGGAGTAGGATACTGTCATTAGGAGGGCATATAGTTTATTTGTGGCCCGAGCAGAATCATTTACGCCCGAGCGGATATCATTATTATCAATACACAAGGCCAAATTGTACAAATTCATTTAATAAGAAAAAAATGTCTAGCAGAGATGTAGCATGGAACTATGGTATTGAGAGTTGTTTCTACAATACGATCATCTTAACAAGAGCAAAAATTAAAAGAAAAAAAAAAGAGCAAAAAAAAGCTAATCCACCAAAATTCACGTAAACTCTGGCATTGAAATGGTATCTTCAGGATCTCGCTGGCCGAGCGAAGTTGTTTGACATCTCTGCAGCCAATCAGAATCAAGGCGGCAAATGCATTTTCAGCCTGGTAATTTCCCGTTTGGCCGCAAAAAGGCGCGCATTAATAATATATAATACAGTTTTTTAGGAGAGCCTTAGCAACGACTACGGCAACGCCCACGAAGACTTCAAAGAAAAATAAACACTTGAGCGATCCCGAAACTCGTCTCGGTCCATAAACACGCAAAAAATTAAAGAACTTGGCCAATATCCAGCCATCTTGACCTCACGCTTGATCTATAACCCACATTTATTGGTCAGTAGGTTTGAAAGTGGACCGTGAGGTCATGGTAACAACAGATAAAAATAACCTTCGCTGAACGGGCGCGATCTAAAAATAGATTTCAAATAATTATCATGGGGCACAAGGATTCGTTCTCTTTTCTCATATTGTCTTGGCTAATGTAGAAACACACCCCCGTTTATTTATTTACAGTATTTATTTATCATTTATTCTCTGAAAGAAGTGAATTAATACTGCTGGCATTCGCTATTATGACAAATCCCATAATACAGTTCATTTTGGGGTCTTATTTGCACCACCCTACGAGCAGAGCCTCTCTAAAACTCACCAGAGGGCGAGAAATATAGGCTCTGCAGAAAACGTTTCAAGTCTTTTAGTTCGCCGCAGCCCACATTTCAGGGCTAGTCACTCCAGCCAAACCGGTTTAGGCAATGCGCGCATCATATTTTTGACAAGGCGAAGGTCAAAATCGAGCCTTCAGTACGAAAATCAACATAGCGTCTTGAAGTGCGATCGAGACTTGGCCTGGGTTTGAAACTGTCTCCAAGCACCGACTCGGGAATACTCAATAAAGACTTAACACGATTTCTGCAGAGTCCTTTGTTTCTCGTCGAGCTAAGAAAGCCATGGAAAATTGGTCGTAGTAACGGGGCAGGGTCCAATAGCCCTTTTTCGATATATCAAAATTCAGCTTGATAGTAAGGCAGTGAGGACAAAGACAAAGGAAAGTGGATGATATGTAAATATTTTTCACGTTCATTCCAACGTGTTTCTAATGTTTTTGTGTTCACTGCCTCACTATCACGCTGAATATTTGATATTTCTAATTATGATGCAACGAATTGAATACTGTACCAGTACTTTAATTCTTCTGTAAATCAACCTTTTTACAGTTAATAACAATTATCATAATTTATTCTTTCATTCAACTTACAATATTTTACAATAAAATAAAAATCTTAACCAAGCCAAATTAGATATTGCAAAAAATTACAAATTTCCATAAAGTATTATTATTTATATACGTGGTGTATAAAAAGTGTTCATCTCTATAATTCAAAAAGCAATCATTTGGACTAAATTAAAACTTATTAATTGTAAATACGACTTAAAAATTTCTATTTAATAGCTCCTTCAATTGTTTCGACGTCTACATCTATATTCCTAAAATAACATGATACTCGCTTTACAATCCTTGATCCTCTCAGGCAAATCAGTGCAGATCTAAGGAGTGCAAATGACGTTCTTGCACGGATCCAAGCAATTGTCTCAGCATAGTCCTCCCCTCTCTTTACTGCGATTAACTCTGCTAAACGTCTATGGAACATGAAGCATTCCTTTCCTTTCCCATCCCACCGTTTGTTGTGAAAACTAGAGGTGTAAATGTTCCATGCTCGACTTGAAGGACTCGACTTGAGTACTAGCGCTTTTTCTCGGTCTCATGCAAACGGTAGATATGTTGTAGTTCTAGGTCCCTGTAAGATTCAGCATTCGGTTGACATACCCTAACATCAAAAAAGGCTGATCTTTGGTGTTCCCAAAACCCACGTGCATGAATGTCCAATCTTGCATCTTGCGCTCTGTTAGACCCTCTACTCAACTGCTCTCCAGAGACATCTTGAAGCACAGGTTCAATAGCTACATCGCTACAAACAGTCCTCAGATCATTGCATGGTCTACAGTGAACACCTGCCCGCA
>NC_090883.1:27340531-27350531 GCF_036669925.1 Montipora capricornis | reverse complement strand
ACTTTTCCAGCCCTTGAGGATTGTTATTATATGATTATTACAGTTTTTAACTAAAAGAAACAGTTCTAAATCAAACGCAATTCCTTTTGACAAACTCGTACTCGCCGCTACGACGTTTCGCTGCAAACTCGTCGGAGACAGACTTGGCGGGACGAGTTGAGCACGTTGGGCTGCGCAGTATAGCTGCGCAGTAATCAAAATCCCAGAACTCTTACTCGAAGTCGTACTCGTTGTCAATGCTAACATTCTCTAATGTCGTGACCCAGCCCCTTTAAGAAATCGTCTAAAAATAGCTTGATCTTCGAAAATGCCATTCCATAGACCAAAGTATTAGGGAGCAAGTCCTGCATGGTGGTAGCTGAAACAGGCTAATATACTAACTGATAACAGGGTAAAAACCAAAAAAAGAGAAAATAAAAACAATCAGAAAATTTAAAATAAGGAACAAAGCCTATTACTTTTGAAATCGAGTGCACCCTAAAGGTTGGTTTTTACTAGCGACGGAATCGAAGTCGGAGTCGTAAGCGGAGTCAGTCGTAATTATATAAGAGAGCTTATGATCAAGTGAAGCTATGATCTTCGCAGTTATGAACGCAATTTTTGCAATTGCGTAGAGAAGCCTGAAAAATTTAGGAAGTGAAGTCCTGAATTTTTCAGGCTTCTCTACGCAATTGCAAAAATTGCGTTCATATCTGCGAAGATCATAGCTTCACTTGATTTCATATCCGCAGTTCATATATGATTCATTTCATATACCATTCATCATAGAGCTTATGATCTAGTGAAAACCAAAAATCGGAGTCGTAAGCAGAGTCATAAGGTCAACGGAATCGGAGTCGGAAGAATCAGAACGGCTCCATTTTCTTCCGATTCTGCTTAAGACTCCGTCGCTTACGATTCAGTAAAAACAAGATTGTCGGAGTCGGAAGCAGAAGCGGAAGCTAATCACAATATGCTAGCCCAGGCTCTTCAATTACTGTCTGCTGCGATGAACAAACGTTAACATAGTGTGGGCATGGAAAAAGGAAAGGAAAGGAACTTTATTTAAGTGTCTAGTCGTTCTAGCGCTGGAGCACTAATTGAGGAAATCGACACAAATCAAGTCAAATGTTGGTTTTTGAGGAGAGGGGAAACCGGAGTACCCGGAGAAAACCTCTGGGTGCAGAGTAGAAAACCAACTCAACCCACATATGACGGCTAGTCTGGGAGTCAAACCCGGGCCACATTGGTTAGAGGCGAGTGCTCTCGCCACTGCGCCATTCCTGCACCCTCTGAAAAGGTTGGGGAGGGTGTAAGACTTTTCCCCATGTTATACGACAAGTCTTGCAATTTTTTAAAAAAATAAGAACATGAAAAATAATTCTTGGCAGGTGGTGGCCAAACAAGCTAGGCTTAAGACAGGTATGTGATGAAAGAATCCAGTTGTATATACGGGACTGATTTGAGGAGGTTTTTTTTCTACCCCCGCTCCGCCACTTTTGCGTCGTTGCGGGTCCAGAAAAAAACCTCTCTCAAATCAGTCCCGTATATACTACTGAACCAGTAAGTCTTGCAAAATAAGGAGAAGAAGGAGCCAAAGAAGAAAACTCTGTTCCACGTCCATCATGTTTTTATTTCTTCGTTTTGGCGCAAAAATTCCCACCTTGGCCGAACCCACTTCTCTGCTTTGTGATCAGCTTGTTCTTCCGCTTCTGCTTCCGACTCCGACAATCTAGTTTTCACTGGATCGTAAGCGATGGAATCGTACGCGGAATCGGAAGGCAGTTTTCACCAGGGCATATGTGCTTACGACTCTTCTTACGACTCCTACTCCGATTTCGTATTTCGTGAAAACCAGCCTTTAGCAAATGAACAATCCTGGGAAAGAAAAAGTGAAAAACATGCCTGACAAATGCGGGGGGGAGGGGGGTGGCAAAGGAGGGCTTGGAATTTAGGGTAGCCACAACATTATGAGAGTCAAGAGTAACATGTTGGAAGTCCAGCATTTCAACAATTGATAACTAATTCATTTATTCACGTTTTTTTCTTGTTCGCCAAAGAAAGAAATTGACACTATCAATAAACCCATTTTCAGTGTGCGTCACCACACATTGTTCTGGCACTCTTAGCCTGCGTAGCTGGAGGGATGTTCTATCGCAGGTTTATTTATGCACTCGCGAGCACGATGGCTTTGGCTGCGTGTAGACCGCGACTGGCATGAGGACTACTAGTCTTGGATTTCCACTTGCCGCCAAAACACAACGAAGCAACTATCTATTAAAATAAAATATCCCGCCAGCTATTCAGGCCACTCTTATGTTGGGAAAAATATGCAGAAAGACGTGGAGTTAATACTCGGTCAGCATTTTCATTCCGTTACCATATACAGGCCAACTAAAATAAAATGGTGGGTCAATTTTTGGCGCTGCGTAGAGTAAATAATATCTTCTCAATATCCCTTGGGAATTTTTTTTTCACATCTTGGCGACGATTCTACGTCCAGTTGTTTCGAGTGGACTAATAAGTGCAATTTTTGAATTGCAACTTTGCAGCAAGTTGTCTGTAGACTTCCGACGGACATCAAATGACCTGCTTAAACAACTACGGTTAGATGTAAGTGACCAATGAGAAACTATTATCTATTTTCCTGCGGAATGTGTTACGCCACGCCGGAACACGATTTGGGTCAGCTTTTCGTAGGCCTTCCCTCCTCCCATCTTTCCTTCGTTGGGAAGGTACGGCTACTCGTAGGTTAATGCAGAGTTTTAAGATAAATTTGGGAAATGCTTCCCAGCCTGGAGCGCCTGGTTTCTTCCCTGAATCTGTTTAAGCCATCTGATAGCAAAGATACGTTCGGACAAATTCTTGCAGATATTGTCCGGGCGATTATAGTAGGGGAATAAATATAAGGATTTCTATGAACGTTCAAACCCAGTAGAAAATGGTGATGGGCTAAGTGGGCCGGGCGGCTCTGGGGGTGAGAATGAACAACTTCTCGTCCCCAGAGCCCAGCCGCCCAGCCGCCAAGAAGCTCCACTCAAATAGCGTAGCTTGTGTAAAACCGGCAAATTTATAGCAGATTGGAACAGGAACCATAGGGAACCAAAAAAAGAACGCATTTTAAAATTTCAAGTGTGTCATTCTGCAGGATTATTCTAATTTAATGCGATCTTCAGATGCAAAGCACCTCAGCTCCATCGTATGGCTCATTGGTTCTGGAGGCACCTTTCCACTACTGCAACGAGAAGTGTGCTTATCCCTTGGCAACGCTGATGAAAACCTAGCAGGGATTGTTAAAGCTAGTCTAGAAGGTATATTTAGCTGCTTTGATTTTCATTTTGGTGGCGACTTTTGGTAATGGTGTCCCTCAAGTTTCTCCCGGTTTATGTGATAATTTCTCCTGTGACGCGATAGACCACGGACGATTTGTAAAGTAGTTCTCATTTTACCAAGAAAGGCGATGGATACCACATCCTTCCGTTGGCAAATGTATTTGCTTGTAATAAATTGAAAATCAAAAGCTCTTTATCAACATGTTTTTCTTGCATTTGCCTTCGGGTACAGGCATTTTCAACTAGCCGGATGAACACAAGAACTTGTTTGCTGCTTGAGCAGTGGCAATTATGTAAATTTATGTCAAACTTACTTGACATTTCTTCCTGCTTAAATGTTCCTCTACCGATCCATTTTATAGTGATAGAGTCTCGCAAAGAAAGATCAAGTGAGAGATCATCAAAGTTTCCCTTACTTCATGTATGCTTCATTCAGATTTGTGAGAGTCTGAGAAGTTTCATGTACTTGGTATTTAAAGAAACATCGCAGATGAAGCGAAACGACCACAAAGGTACACACTAATGTATCCCTCAGATTTCTTTATAATTTATCCAGACCTAATTATGGCCCACATTTTTACATGTACTTGGGGTGTGTTCGAAGGGTTCAGCAGTGTAGCAGCTTCTATTGTTTTTAAGTCTTAAGCCGTGCTCACACTCAACGTTGATTATGATCAACTGAAGTATTTATTATTCAGGCTATCATACTCCATTCAATTTTTTTCAATTATGGCTCTGTTCACATCTGCGAAAATTCAAATACAATAGGCAGGGTGACCTAGCAGTGTGAGACAAAATGGCGCCGTACCGCGTGGCTGCCACGACTATCATCACCATGCTTGAGGCAAAAGAGAACCAAGGACAGCTTCCGAAAATAGAAGAAGACACCAAATAGCGATTATAAGTTTCGTCTGCTCACATACCACCACGTGTTCGCCATTCTGATCAATTACGCAGTGTAATTACTTCAAAAAACCCCATTGAAGTTGTTTGAAATTATTATAATCCAATCTTAATCAAGCGCTGTAATTAGTTGATGTGAACCCATTTCATATTTAATTCGATTATAATTCGATATAATCGAGGCCTAATGTGAACACGGCTTAAGTCATTGTTTCAATTGTTTAGTCTTTTGTTTTTGGCTAGGGTGACAAGCCAATCCCATTATATGTTACGAGAGCTGCTACATCACCCCAAGGGTTACATGTAGATGCCCCTAACTTTCATTTTATTTTATTTAATTATGATACGTCATGAGATTCCTTTAAATTTATCCTGGGACAGCAGTCATGTAAGGGACCCAGCTTGCAAGAAAGTACAAGCATGAGTGCGGGTCTTCCAGTGAGCAATGCACACAAACACAACAAAAAGTACTTGCAGTGTGTTGCATGAGCTCTCAGTGGGTTGGTCAGGCCATTTAAGGTTAGCATAGACTTTAATTTCCGGTGCATCTTTGATTGATCTCTTTAGTTTCACTTATGTCCAGAAATGCAGGCAATCGCAAAAATAACAAATATAACAACCATGCAAAAAACATACTGAAAATAATAATTATAGCGAAAATGATGAAAATAACAAAACAAGGGAGCACCACTCGCAAATATAACAAATCAGTGAAAGAGAGAGAGAGAGAGTGAGAGAGAGAGAGAGCAGGGAAAATAAGAACTATTATTATAGCAAAAGTACATGTAACGAAAATGACAAATCAAGGGAGTGACACTGGCAAATATAACAAATCACTGAAAGAGATCGAGAGAGAGCGTGCAGGGAAAAGGGCTTCACAAATGTAACAAAAATACGGAAAATAACAATCATTATAGCAAAAATAATGAAAATAACAAATCAACAGAGCGAGACTGGCAAATATGTATAACGAGTCACTGAAAGAGAGCAGGGAAAGGGGCTTTAATTTAAAAATATTACTAAAATACCGAACTCCACATTAATACTTGATTACATGTATTACTCATTCTAAAAGAGTTTGTGCCCTAATGAACACAATGCAAAATACCACTGTCAATATAATAATATTCGATTTCTATTTAAAGTATCGTAAGGTAGAATCAAAGGAGTCCTAGAATTGGAGAATGACTTCGAATGAATCTTAAGGAGACTTCCATTGTAAAACAAGTACAAATCTTAAATTGGTACATTGTATATACCATTCTACGATTTAACCATAATCCCACTGCTGTCAAAAGAGACAAGGGCAAATTCAAATCACAAATCATGCCATCTACACAGGCAAAACTAGCAGAATTCTCCCATCCACCTTTTCTACTCAGGCAGTGGTAAGACCATGGCATGCCTTGATTTTACAACATGTGCTGACATTGTCAAACACAAGTTATTTTTAGCAAAAAAGAATAGGAGAATAACCCAAAATGTAGTCATTACCTGTAAGGGTTCATTTTTATCATTTCACCTCTAGAAAGACTGGTATGACTTGAATCCCAGAGTACGTCATATGTACGTAGATTCCCAACAATAATACTATCAGACTGAAGGTTTAACCAGATGTAGTACCAGGAAGCACTATAATATTTGTATTTATGTTGTAATCATATAACACATCTGAATGACCATGAGTAGTTACAGTTCATTATACCAACAAAAATGGCAATGTCTTTTACAGAGTTGCCTTCCTATTTTTCTTTTCCACCTTTCTATTCCTGAGTTCATGTGTATTTAATATTTAAGTAAAACATGGATCTGTGTTGATTCATGTGACATGTCACATATTGGCACAGCCAGGAAAATGTTTCCTTGCACACTTCTGACATGTCAACGTTTCATTAGTGCTTAACAATTTTTTTGGTATAATTATTAGTTAGTTTTGCAATTGCGTGCATTTCTAGACATATCTCTTTAGTTTGGTACAAACAAGTCAGCATCTACATGTAAGTGCCTGCACATAACTGCCTAGATGAAAAGAAAGGTTTTTACTGTACTGGCACTTACTGGTTTGGTAAGAGATACCTACATTTTTTATGTAATGTTAGTTGGACTTTCTGTGCTCATTAATACAGTTGTATCAAGTGTAAACTGTTGGGCCATATTTGGATAATGACAGAGTTGTGATGAAATAATTTTTATTCAATTCTTTGCTTGTGCAGTCTAGAAAGTAAATATTAGGGAAATTTGTGCAAACATAACTTGTCCATTGCCCATGCACCACTAAGCACCCACTTCCTAAATGTTGCCAAAATTACCATAATTTATATCGGGATGAGGATTTGGCTGTACAGTATGATAAGTATAGGAAATCGTATGAACGCAAGTGCATTTTGTGATTTATGGATGTTTTGAAAGTTCTCAAAATTGCACAAGCGGTAGGCGAGTGCAATTTGAGAACTTTCAAAACATCACGAGTGACCATAAATCACAAAATGCACGAGCAGGTTCATTCTTCCAGTTTTGGGTTTAGTTTTCGTACAGTCGCCCATAGTAGTTGTATGCGATTATTCAGACCGGATTTGACAGGTAGTCATCAAATGACGTCATCAATCAAAAGACAAAAGAAGGGGGCGTGCATAAATTAGGGGCATGTTGGGGCATGACGCAATGTGTCGGTTTTAACCCTAACATGTGAAAGAAGGGGGCGTGCATAAATTAGGGGCAAGTTAGGGCATGACGCATAACATAATAAGAGAAGTCATCGCTTCATGTACCATAGATCCGTTTCGGGAATTGGACAAGTTCGCAGCTTCTTTAAGGCGTGAAGTTGACGATGCAAATGACTTTTTTTCCGGTAGATTTTTATGTAAGTGAAACGAAGAGGTTTTTTCAAGTTGTAGCTTATTGCATCCGCGATGATGTTAATGGTTCACTCTTTTAAAAGGAGAGATCATTTTTTCTCGATTTGTAATTATATATATATAAATTATTCGTTGTGAAGTGATTGGTTTGTTTTCCTTAGTCTTGTCTTTGCTTTGCCTCGCGCTAGCCACATACCGATAAAAATGATATGCACACACAGTACTTAATTTATGCGCACCTTACGAAACATTATTTTAGGGTTACGTTTCTTTCTTTGTCATTCTCATCGACGAAAATATCCTCGTATTGGAACATGACCGGCATCTCATTAACGTAACCCTAAATTATGCGACGTTAGGGTTACAACCGACATTGCGTCATACTTACGAAACATTATTTAGGGTTATGCGCGTGTTTTTGTTTCACGCGTTAGGGTTATGCTAGGGTTACAACCGTTATTGCGTCATGCCCCAACTTGCCCCTAATTTATGCACGCCCCCTTCTTTCACGTGTTAGGGTTAAAACCGACACGTTGCGTCATGCCCCAACATGCCCCGAATTTATGCACGCCCCCCTTCTTTTGTCTTTTGATTGATGACGTCATTTGATGACTACCTGTCAAATCGGGTCTGAATAATCGCATACAACTACTGCCCATGTTTGCCAGACATTCAACCAGGTCTGTGTAGCTTTCAACATGTTTTTGTTTTTCGCATTTTCTTTAAGTTGCTCAACGATGTTTTGGTTTGACAAAGCAAACCCACTGTCAGCCATTTTTTTTCACTTTGGTGTTCAAATTTGGCACTTCCCTGGTGTTTCCATAGCAACTTCCGTATTGCACTCTATAACCTGGATTGCACTCTATAACCTATCTATGCATTCGCCATTGGCCAATCAGAAACAAGATATTTTTTTGAGTATATAATAAGCACTGTTAATACTTAGTGTTTATATTGTAAACCATTTCAGTTGTCTGTCAATTGGAATTGGAATCATGGCACAAGGAAGAGTATCTGTAGAAGCAGAGGACATTTTTGTCCAAAGCAAGGAAGCACTGGACATTACTCTTTTAGGGAGTGAATGGAATTCATCAGCTGGGGGGTTGTCAACATTAAATAGAGAGTTTGCAATTCATCTGTCACAACAGCCGCATGTCAGAGTTTCTTTGTTGGTCCCAGAGGGTTCTTGTAAAGATGAAGACAAAATAGAAGCCCAAAATTTTGGGATCAATGTTCTTGATGCAGGGAAACAACTGGGCTTCAGTGAACCTCTTGACTGGTTGTGCTTTCCACCTCAAGATCACAGAATAGATGTTGTTGTTGGCCATGGTGTGAAACTTGGCCGCCAAGTTAACATCATAAAACGTTCTCCACAATTCCAAAACTGTAAATGGGTGCACATGGTGCATACTGCTCCAGAAGACCTCAGCAAATATAAGGGTTATGATAATCCTACTTCAAGAGGTGAAAAGAAGCACTGGGATGAGGTTGATCTTTGCAAATATGCTGACCTTGTTGTTCCAGTGGGACCAAGACTTAAAAAGGCTTATTCGTCCTATTTGCAGGGGTGTAAGAAGGTTGAGGATATTTTTGAAATAGTTCCAGGTCTATTTAATAGGGAATTTGGGGATTTAATGCAACAGGCCAAAGTTGAGAGTGATGATGATTTCAAGGTGTTGTTGTGTGGGCGTGGAGATGATGAGGACTTTGAGCTGAAGGGATATGACATTGCTGTTAAGGCATTTGCTGATCTACGCCTGAAAGGAAAACGCTATTATCTTCTGTTTGTGGGTGCCCCTGATGGGAAGCAGGATGAGGTCAGGAGAAGACTTCTCAACTGTGGAATTACTGAAGAGCAGCTGACAGTGAGAAAATTTGTACAGAGCCGTGCAGGAATGAGGGATCTCTTTTGTGAAGTCGACCTTGTGATCATGCCTTCAAAATCAGAGGGATTTGGTCTTGTTGCTCTTGAAGCATTATCAGCTGGTTTACCAGTTCTTGTGGGAAGTAATTCAGGATTTGCAAGAGCAATAAAGAGCATTCCCTTTGGAAAGTACAGCATAGTTGATTCAGAAGATCCAGGCAAATGGGCTGAAGCAATTGAGGGTGTCAGTGATGGACACAAAGTGTGCCTTCAAGAAAGTAAATTACTGAGAGAAGCTTATGGCCAGGAGTACTGTTGGAAAAGACAATGTGAAGCATTTGTTGACAAGTTATGGAGAATGGTTCATGGTATGGTAGTTATATCTATATGCATGATCTGGTATTAAAGTTCTTGTTCCCAGAGGCCCTTTTGCCTTTTTTTTCAGTCCTGTGGGCTGGAAGTTAGCCCTGGGCAGATTCATTTTTAGACAGAGCATCAATCCCGATTTGGAATACCACAAGAATTCTGTCCTGTCATGTGGGATGTGGGTGTGGTCACCCAAAGTAATGATTAGCATGTTGTCCAAAGGTTAAGATCTTTGTTCTAATGTTATCATTACTGGAGCTGTCCTCCCTAATTAATAAGCCCTTACCCCTAGGATAAGCGTACATCTAATTTATGGGTTCCCTTGGGGATTGCCGGTGTATTGTTCATGGTCTTTAAACGGTAGAAGCAAAGTTCCCTTCAATTCCTGAAAATTTTAAATAGTTTATTATGTTGCCCGCTGCTGAGGCCATTAGAGTATTGGATTATGACAGGGAGGTAAAACGTGACTACAAAATAGTTGTCCATTAAGAGTGAATGCCTATAAAAATCGACCTAAATAGCCTATCAATGGCACAAGTCGAAAAATTGATTTCGCTTTTATTTTGGCCATAGATACGTCCTAGTAACAATTGAAACGGACCATAGTTAGTTTCTGCCAAAACAGCTTTCTTTGGTAGAAATATGCCAAAAACGACTTTGCCCCGATTGGGCTCAAAATCTGCTTCCGGTTTTTCTGAATT
>NC_090883.1:27293031-27333031 GCF_036669925.1 Montipora capricornis | reverse complement strand
GTTAAGCAATTCCAGACTTTTCTAGAATTGTCTTACAATCTGTAATATTCCAGAAATTTTAATGTGACTCAGCAGTTTCTACAAATATTACAACTTGTAATACATTATAAATACATGTAGCAACAGAACTTTCTAGATGCTTAGACTAAAATTATAAAAGCAGGCTTATAAGTAATAGCTAGAAAAAACTCTTTTGCCCGAGGGCTTACCCTCGTGGCCAGCTGTGATTGAATTTATGTTATGCTATGGATGCGATACTGTGAGGAAGCTATAATCAACTGTGATAATTAACTATGGTGAAGCTATAAGTGAAGTGAGTGGAAAGAATCCAGTGAATAAAGAAAATCAAGAATTGTTGCCTACAGTCGCTGGGACCTGGAGTTCGAAGTTGATCTACATCAATACCTGAATGGTCATGAAAGACAGTAAACCTGCTTTGCTTTACAAAATGCTTAACTTAATCTTTAACCTAAGGAAATACATGTAACAGTGTAAACCTAATTTATTAAATAAGAGTTATATAGGGTAACTACTTGTTGCGTGCCTTATATCGTAAGGTCAACTCCGACTCCGGAAAGTGTCTTGGAGTTTTTGTTTAGTTCACAGCTTGAATACCATTACAGAGTTTCTTCTGTAATAGGGTTCCTACATATTCCATTGCTTTCCATCAGCATCAAGTTCAAACTTATGATTGTACTATGGGAACCAATGATGCTGATTGGTAGGTTACGTTATGCATCATTATTGATTTCATTTGATTGATGGAGGCCAAAATGCACTTTGGCCATTGGCACTTGGAGACGTGTTATAATAATGTTATGAAAAAAGTTTTGAGTAAATTAACATCATTCTTATTAACCACTATTAAAGGTAAAACTAGCAGACTGTAAATAGAGTTCATTGCATGATCTAAAATCATTTTCTGAATGGCTCCAACCTAAATTTCTAGTTGCTGTTTTTAAAAAAAGGATATCAGTAGTCAAAGTTTATATCGGGAGAATCATCCAATGACTGCACAATTTGGTCTCTTTATCAGAGAGCTCTAGTGGTGAAGCATCTGCTGCAGATAGTTTGGTTGAAGTACAGCCTAGTGCAATCCCAGGAGCACTTTGCCAGGCTGACGGTGCAGTGATTTCATACAGAAAAAATGCAAGGACATCAGGCCAAAGAAGAACTTCCAGTGAAGAAATAGGTACAGTAGTTTTTCTGTTTTTTATCTCACAGCTACATTGAACACCCACAATTTCCTGTACATGTACCGTAGGATATACTGCACTTCTTCTTCGTTTTTCGCTCACTTTCACCAAAAAAAGCAAACTCCTATTTAAGTATACATGTACATTTGAATGTACTGTAAAGGCTATTTGTGGTTGTGTATGAGTTAGAATGCTAGAAACATAGTAATATAAACATTTATGTGTGTGTACATACATGTACATGTATTATAATTGAACAATAAAATCTAAAGATTTAGAGGTAATACATTGCTTTTTTGTGAAAATTGTATACTTTTGTCATGCTATTTACATGACATTGTATTAGTAAGAGTACTTTTAAGTGCTATCTTTATTTCCATGCAATCCATCTGAGCGTTTGCCTACAGTACAGGTAGAAGATATGCGGCCCAAAATGCTCGTGTAAAACGCGCCTGCTTGTCAAACATGCATGCGTCTGCGTCTTTGCAAAAATTGTGCGTGCGTTTTGCGTGTGCGTTGGCCGCTTATCTCTGACCTGTACTGTAGGTTATGGAAATGGCCCAAACAGGGAAAAAGAAGAACTCTGACCAAGATGGGAATTGAACCTGTCTGCAGGTCATGGATTCAATTCCCACCCCTTTGGCCAGAGTTTCCTTTGCCCTTGTGTGGGCCCACTTCCATGGCTTTCAATAATAATTATTAGCTAAGGTAATGACAAAATATTTTATGAACAAAAGGAGCTGCAGTATTTTTAATTTTTCAAGACTTTCTTAATTCAGAGGCAATGAAAGAGTTATTAAAGTATTCTTGAGAAAGTGAAAATACTACAGTATTTATGAGAAAGTAAAATTTATTCATTTGAAAGAAACTGTTCCCTTGAAGAACATCACATGGTCTGATATGGGAAAACAAAACTCACAAGCTAAAGAGATCCATTCGCTCCGCCACGCTTGGCCGTCGCCATCTTTATTAAACAGCCGATGTGAAAGCGAGGCTAACTTGTAGCATAATGATACTGCTAACAGTGGTGGAAAGGGTTTTGGTCGCGATTGATTGTGAGCACACGCAAGATGAAGAAACATACGCTTTGTACACAAATTCTCAAGACAAGTGTAGGCACATTTTGAACATTTTTTGCACTATTGAGTGGTTAGGGTGTAAGCCCCGGGTATAAACATTTTAAGATCTTTGAGTTGCACAATTTTAATTTAAACCTGTACATAAGAAAAATACAGTGGATAAATTGATACATTATTCGCATCCCCACAAAAACAAATTAATTGGATTTAGCCATTGTATTTTTTACAGAGGTTTGTTTTTGAAAAAGTTGTAAACCAAGAAGCCTGTGACTTGATGACCCACATCTGCTGGAGCTCTGACAGTAGCCGGCTTCTATTGAAAGCCCTCCCCACTTCCATTAGGGTTTGTGGGTGAAATGTTGAATTATAAAGAGAATCAACAAAGGATCAGAATAGTTGCAAGCCTCTAGATGGGCCTTTCACTCCACTAATTAAAACCTTTGAAGATTCACAAACTGATTGTGACTCAGTTCTTCGGGTAGCCACCTTTTCCTGTTCGGGGCAGTACAACAGTTTGAAATTGCCTTATTGTACCTTTTCCCAGATGAAGTGAAGGCAAATCAATAATAATTTTTTATTACCTCTGAATGGACAGCAGCAGTTCACACTTGGACTATCAAATTCTGTGTGAAGAGATTACAACTTGACTGAAGTATCACTGTCACTAACTGATTCCACACCCTAATGTTGAGACAAGTATCAAAAGAGTCTGTCATTTGAAATGATTTAATTATTGTGGGACAGTACGTTAAATTGTCACAAAAAAATAATAGACTTTGGAAAAGAGCATGAAAGGCTTCAATGGGATTACTGCTTGAATTAAATTTACTATTTTTAATTAGTGGAAGAATTATATATCCTGTAAGTGACAAGACTGATCAGCATAATTATTAGGATTTCTTTATACAACTGCCAGATATTACATTAACTTCATGTAACTGTATGAGTGGAAGGCAAAATAACCTTTCCTTGCTCCTGCTAGTTTATTCCTGTTTTAGTGCTAGACTTTTAAATCTTGGCTACAAATTTATTAATGCTAAATTAATTACCTCTTGTTGTCTGATATAAATATGGTACTTTGCACAAGGCAATGAAAACTGTGGCTTTCCTTGCATTTATTTACACAGAGATGTACATGAAAAGGGTAACAGGAAGCTGACCACATTCATTAACAGTAAATGCTACTGTAACATAAACAGGAAAAAGCACTTTAATAATTAATCAATACATGTAGGATTTTAACAAAACAATGGATGTTGCATGGATTAAAAGCAGTGGACCTCTCTACATGTAACTTACATGTACTTGCTCAACATGAATTGATTATCAGATATAAAAGAACGTGGCAGAACCTCGCTAAATGTGGACATCGATCAGTTTTGCATTCATGAAAGTGATAGACCTTGCAGCAAAATGGTTAATGGCATTTCTACAAAGGAAATGCCCATTTGTTAGGACTTTTAAATCAGCAGAAAGGATTATTTTTTCCACAATTAGAACTTTATAAACGTATTTGGTCTTTACAGGAATGGATGCAAATGAGATACGACAAAGATCAAAGCCTCCAGTGGCATCTAGAGAGGAACGTTCTTTGCGTGCATTTGGAGGTAGGAGAAGTATTTTAACAGTGGCAGTGTGGGCCAGCTGTTCCAGAGGAGCTCTCCCTTTGCCAATTTCCTTTCTGCCAACGCACATGTACTGGTATATGGTCAGTCATTCCCCACAAAGTTTGCCATCTTCAATTTAAGCCCCCTGCAATACATACAAGCATTTTAGTGGTGGGCCGAAGGAGCAATAATTTTCAGTTATGTTAAGTTTTACTGACAGTTTTGAGTCGGCAATGCTTGAAACTTCCATACTGTACATGTTGTTCTTGCCAGCTATAACATATTTTGAGCAACTAGAGTAATGGGCACTGCGACAGTAGACATGAAATTAGGTTAGTTTAATTTGTCATTTCTTTATGAGTTTAAGTCCTAGGAAAATCGAGAATCCTTGATTTAAAACAGTGATGATGGGTGGGGAAATGAAGACTAGATTATATCTTTGTTTATATTATAATAACCCAAGTTATTCTCGCATTTTAGTTGGTTCTTACCTATGATCTGTTAGAGGACAGATGCACGATTAACGTCACCATCAGCTTTTATGCGAATAAAGTTTAATTCTTTAGAAAACAAATAGATTCCATGTTGCCTTACATCTGTTCAGTAACAGATCACAGAAGACGTCAAAATATGTTAAGAACATCAGTGACACACCCGGCTCTCGCCTCGTGTGTTACTTTTTTGTTCTTCCCACATTTTGACGTCATTTGTGATCTATCACTGAACAGACGCACGGCAACATGGAATGTATTTGTTAAACTGATAATACAACTGTAAGACATCACCAGTAAGAGATAATTACATGTATTGTGTACTTCAAGCTTGATCACTTGCTGTTGGAATAACCCAAATTACAAGTTACTTTTAAGTAATTCTATCTAAGAGAATCAGCTCTTCAAGCTTTCCTTTTATGGTAATTTAATAAGTTTTTTGACAAAAACTCTAAATCGTGATACCTGAGGAAGAATGATCCTTTCGACCTTTGCTTTTTTTATTAAGGCATGGTCAAGATAGCTTCAGCTTTCATACCCGATGCTATATTTACCATAAGTTTTCAGAGGTCTAAATCAAGCTAGAATTTGTCAAAATAATCAAGTCTTTTTAATAATACTTGGTGCCTCAGATGTGTTTGGTTCGCATTAAATTTTCCTTTGTATAAAATTGTCAGGGTTCTTAATAAGAGGGGACTTCTTGTGAAGTCAGTGAAGTGAAAATATTTAGCATGTTAGTTGCTTTATGAACTGTGAAATTTTCACGAATTATTATTAAAGATTACAGTGATCAGTTTTGACCTTGAAGGATTACACAGTACTCATAATTTCCAGTATAAGTGCAACGTAGGAGGGAAAGTATGAATGAGAGAAGTGAGAAGTACATTTTTCAGAGGCTACTTTTTGCACGCCTTTTCTTTTTACATCATTCCCGATGGACTGAGAGAGGGGTTGCATCTGTTGATGGTCAACGTAATATTATGATGCAAGAACTACAGAAAATCAGTGACATGTACATTAAAGGACTTTTGAGCTCAATCATTTGAATTGACTTTCCCTTTTAGCGTGTGATTAAACAGAGTTTTAAGGGACATGGGGCCTACTATAAAGATATTAATTAATTTTGTACTACCATGAACGTCATTGATTTTGATCACCATGAATTAACAAGATCTAATCTCATTTTCAGATACCCTTATTAAGCTCCTAATCAGTGTATCAGACCTAAACGAAGAACAAGAGAAAGAAGTCTATAATCTTTTAGAAACTCAAGTCAAAATGTTTGTGAAATCCCGTGACTATTCCTCAAATAAACGGAAAGGAGTGAGCGCCTTGACTGATTTTATCCACAAAGCTTACGATGTATCCTTAATGGCTGTCAACGTGGGCTCTCTTGAAATCATTGTGGAGTGCCCTACCTTAAAAAGTCTGAAGGTTCTGTGGAATGATTATCTCTCTGGTCACCTCAATAAAGTGGCAGAACGATACCTTGTGACAGATGAAATGAAGAAGAAACTTGGACTGGAGACAATAAACCTGAAAACAACCATAGACGAGGAGAACTACTTGGCCTGCAGGAAATTTTTTACCGAAATTTCAGGTGCTTGTTCATGTAAATATTTGATCATGACAAAAAATAATTTTTTTTAGTTATGCTTGGGAAGTATTGTACTCTGTACAAGTAAGAGCTGGACCTTAGCCCTTCAGTTTAAGAATCTGCAATGTACATACAGACTTTTTGTTTATTATTTACTTTAGTAGATATTGCAGTAGTGCTGATCAATCAGTAAAGCTGGTCAAGAGAAAGAGTACTTGAACCAACGTTTTTGTTATCCTTACTGTTTTAATTTTCTTATCAGACTAGTTCGCTCAATACATTATGTTTGTTTCTGTCCCTTTCATGAGGCAGTAAGGGCTTTATAGAACAGTTGCACTGACAGCAAAGCGAATGTTCACGACAGAAGAAATTTAACAGTGAAAAGGTAACCACCAACTCTCTCTAATCCAAATGGTGATGTGTCTTCATTTTCAGGAGAAGCAGACATTGATTTGTTATCCTCTCAGCAAGGTTTACTTGATCAGGGATCCAGCACAAGTGAAATGAACACGTCTGCAGATTACACGGCTGTAAGTTCGTTGCATTATTTGATAACAGGAAGTATTGAAATCTAAATCGATTTTTAAAAAAGCATGGGTATGTGTGCAAAGAAAAATACACATAATGTTAAAAATACAAAAGGTTAAATCTTTAGAATGCAAAAAAAGACCCAAACAAACAAACAAACAAAACGCAAAAGGGCCATTCCATTTTAGAGTAGCTAAAATGTCAAAATTTCAAACATATCTTTTGATACCCAACCATGGATATTTGGAAAGAGGATACCCCAAAGTGTTCAGGAAATAATTTGTCAAAAGTTTGTTTTGTGGTAAACGGCAAAGAGAGGCCATTGATTGTTGACCAATGAGAAGCTTGCTTAAGTAGCTATCAAGCTGTAATATTTCAAATTATTATAGCAGGGCACGTTAATTTCAAAAATCTCATCAAGTTAAAAAAACTGAGTCAATGCAAGACAAAGTTAAATTTACAGATAGGTTTTGGACCATCTTGAATGTTATTGCTGAATTATATTGAAAAACATTTCTGTTACGGACATTACGTAATGTCCGTAACGAAAGCAGACCTTTTTTCTTTTTTCTCCGCAATTAAAATCAAGATCTTTTCATGAGCTGGGATCCTTTTTTAGCTTGAAGAGGTCCAAACTATGGCATTGAGAATTTGCAACAACAATGTGAATCACTGGAGAAAATGCAACAAGTTACGGACATTACGTTACGGACATTACGTTACGGACATTACATTATGAATGTAATTATAATATCCTGCCTGAAATCAAAGAAAGTAGAGTAGCTTTGCATTCAGAATGAAGTTGCAGTTGTGTGATGGGACACAATGAAATGGAGGTAACTAATTTCCAACCTTGTTTCTCGCAAAGGGGGATTGGAGGAACAAATAAATCTGTACAAATGTAATATCATTATTAAACTGTAAATAGTCAAACATTTAGTTTAATTCTTAGGCAAAAATGTTAAGTATAAGGATCTTGCCTGCAAATACAATCTCATAGAAAAGAAAATATAGAGGATAGAGAATAATATAGAGTTTCCTCTAAATGCTTTACAATAACAACACGTTAGAGCAATAGTAACAAAGCCAGCTCAGTTGTCTTAACTGCAGTAACACTGTACTCTACATGTATCTAAATGTGATTTAAATTTCCAATAATTAATTCCCACTTTGAATTTAAAAATCTTGGACAATTTTCAACAAGTACACATTGTTTGCAAAAAGTCATTTCAGTTCACACAGTTCAAGGTACCTCTCACTTTTCAACCTTGGGATTCGACTGCTCGTAATCACTGTTTGTTTTACTTAAAAACATGTGGCTGTTTCCTTAGATGTTTAAACAATTTGGTGATTTCAGCAAGGCTTGGAATATGGAATGGTCCAGTGCCAAGCAGCTCTATTGGGCCATAGAACACTCTTCTCTTGAAAACAATATCCAAATCATTTCTCATAGGCCAGTCAGACCACTGTTATGTTTGCACACAGAAGTGTAGGGCTAAAGTTTTGGTGACCATGCAGTACAAATAAAAGAGAGAAATAGCATAGAATTAAACCTGATTTAGATCAATTTAACAGTTTTGACATTGTTATTTAACAGAAGTTTATACTAGAAAAAATCTAAATTTGCCCTAAACTTTATCTGTGTAAAACACAATTCACAGTGTAATGTCCGTAACAAAAAACATGTAATGTCCGTAACGGCAGTTTTTTACCTCCAGCTCAAAATGTAAGGACAGAATAAGGGATACAACATTATTTTAAAAAACTATGAAGCACCTTTGTTCATTTCACTATTAAGGAAATTTTGTCTGGCATGTCAATTCACAGGAATAGTAGTATCTAGTGAACATAAAAAATCGTAGGTTGATTTTTTTGTAATGTCCGTAACGCTGTTTAAGACGAACTTTTTTGCAGCATTTGTAAATGAAATCAAAGTTTCTTTTCTGCTGCTAGTTAAGTACCATGTAAGGGACATTTGTACAAATTTTAAATAAAAACTACAAAAGATAAGTTCGTAAAAAATAGTTTCATTTCCAAAATTTTGCTCTCCGGATGTAATGTCCGTAACGTGGAATGGCCCAAAAAACGATTGTTCGTTTTTATCCCAGTGTACATGTACATGAAGATATCTGCATAACCTGGTTTATTATTGTGTAATATATCATACTTGTATAAGTGGTCTAAGGAAATGGTAGCCTCAGTCCTGCAGTTTGGATTTAAGGTTTTGGCTTTTTATGCATTGACCGCCATGAAAATGTATCCCTCATAAAGATACATTTCTATGAGCTCCGAAAGGACAATATTGTGGAACTCAGTTCTTCATTGGCATTCATTTACATTCCAAGGGTCTTTCTATGCTATTACTTGTAAATGAATATGAAATCAATTCTGATTTATGGCATTTCCCCCCTATTATAGATGTTATAAAATTTGTATCTTCATGGTTTTTGCCAAGTAAATCAACTGCGTTTCAGTTGTCCTAAGTATCTCATCAATTCACTTAAGCTCTCAAGATAAACTCCCACATTTACGTCTCCTGTACTGCAGCTGATCATTACGTATTGGAGCATTTGAACTAGTGAACGGAAGCAAAATTTAAAGGTTCATTTCCAGTTTGGAACACTGCAAGTTAATTTTCCATACATGCCCAAATCATTTATGGTACAAGTAATTGAGTCTCGTCAGGTTTGTTAGAGGTACTCTTGATTCTTCCAACGTCTTAGATTCTATATCTTGATCAAAAGTTCTATTCAGCTTGAGGTAATGGTTATTGAAGGTTCCTTGTTAGCTTTCTTTACATCACACATATACATAACTGTTGGTGTCAGGTTCTACCAGTAATAAAGATAGGCCACATGTGTGATAGGCATTATTTTCTTAAGTGAATCAAAATAATTTAGAATAAGTAACTCAGACTGAGCTTGATTAGCCACGAGATCAAGCTGACCTTATCTCCCCCACTTCTTTGAAGTTACATTTAACCCTGACAAGATCATAGAAAAGCATTTAATACCAGTTTAAACTCATGGATGGCATTCCTTGTGTCAAGATAATTGTATTATTTTTCGTTTGTCATCAGGTCAAGGAACAGGAGACAACCTGTGCTATGAGAATGAAAAAGGCCAAAGTAAGTTCACAATGAAGAAATACTGTTTTTAGCAACATTGGTCTGCAAACAAGCTGGATTTTTATCAGGAATGTAATCACGTTATGTTTGACAGCGTTCAAATCCCCAGCCAAACTAAAACTTAAGACTACTAGTGTGTGGAGATCTGTCCCTTCACTGCAGACTCCCACAACAGCGTAATAGTAATATTTTCATTGTTTTAATTTAATCCTGCTACAAGGGAAACCATTGACGCATTGATTGATTAGCTCATTATTCTCTTTCTCTTAACTCTGTTTTTATAAAGTAGTCTTAACTGTTTTTACCGATCTTTATCAAGACAGTGCTTCTATTTTTTTCATGTGCACTGCCTGAGGGCTTGAAATTCTAAACTGGCACCTGTCGACTTTAACCACATGGTCACGTTGAAAAATTAATGTACATTGTAAGAATATTCTACAAAACAATAGTGCAGGTCAGTTACGTATCTCTTTTACAGACTCCAAATGAAGGTTCCACGGGCATCCACTGTATTTGGACATTGGAGAGATAACACTGTGTTAATTTTCTACATTTTTTTTCCCCTAGGTATCTCGAAGTGCTCTTCATAGGGCAGCAGTCAATGGACAATATGAGGAGGTCAAGAGGCACCTGAAGAATGGTGCAAATGTTGATGAAAGAGATCAGGTTCTTCAAGAGATTTGTATTAGTATCTTATTTTCAGTTAAAGTTCTACATATCTCACTGAATAAATATACTATCTAGCCCAAGTTTGCTTAGCCATTTGTGCGTAGGGTTAGAATACATACATGTATTTGTTAAAAGACAGTCACAAAGGCCAACACTTGGCAGTATTAAAACTTACAATCCATGGCCCTGATCTTTCTCTAATCTTCACACCAGTTTGCTAGAGATTATAAGAAAGGAATGTGGGTGAAGCCCAAATTGCTTTCTCTTAGCAATGTTGCTGTGTATCACTTTCAGGCAGTGCTGAACACCAGAATTTATATCTTGGTTTTATATTTTTTTCTTTCCCCAGTTTTTGTTAACACCGCTGCACCTTGCCTGTTGGTATGGACATGAATCTGTAGTCAAGCTCTTGCTAGATCATAATGCAGATGTCAATGCCTTAGACAGGGTAAGAAGGAAGAGAAGAGTTGACTCCCCGTTGATGTTCCTCTTAGTCTACTGCTACTACTGTTCACTAAGTGCCGCAATGATACATAAGAACGTCATTTTAAGTATAAAAATTGCTGTCGTATATATTAATTAACAATTATTCGCCGAAGGCGAAGTGATATCGGTGAATATTCACCGAGACGAAGGTGAATATTCACCGATAATCACTGAGCCTGAGGCGAATAATTGTTTTAGTATAAATACACAGGTGATTATTTCAAAAAAGAGAAAAAAAAAAACATTTCAACGCGAAAATCATCTTCACTTACAGTGGCAAAACGACTACTGGCAGCCATTTTGTCCGTCGAGGTGATTATCGGTTGATAATCCGAGATAGCGAGCCAATGAGAGCGCGCTATTTTGTATAATCACCTGTGTATTTATACTAATGATCATTAGTAGCAGTCAACTTACAGATGTGAGCATATTTGGTGAGTCTTCAAGGAATGAAGAATATTTATAGTATAGAGTGAACCCTGCCACTGCAGTTCTCAAATAATGCAAATGCATAAAATAATTATTAAGAGAAAGACAAGAATGAAGAAAGCCATTCAAGTAACGATCTAACTTCTCTTTCTCTTCTTTAGTTCCAGTTCACTCCTCTGCAGAAAGCTGAACGCCACAATCATCAGTCCATAATTCAGCTGCTCCTGGACCATGGTGCAAAACCAAGTCTTCAGCAACCAGTAAGTTATTTAAAATTTGTCCAACTTGCGAGAAATGCTTTAGGCAATAAGAAAATAACGTTAATTTTGCAAGGAATTAATTTACTGTCTTGACCTTTGTTGTTGTGGGGTGGTGTAGGGCAAGCAATGCCAAGTGAACCTCACTAAATTTAGTGCGCTAAATTCCATAAATGTGCTTTGCCTATTCTACTGGAGCATTTTTATCGTCCGGCTTTATTGTCAGTGTAGGGCGTATTAGATGTAAGAGACGTTTCCTATCTATATTCACAACTCGTAAACATGAATGAGTGTGCAGCTCAAGCTGAGAGCCTGAGTGTTTAATGCTGTCTAAATAACGTACAAAACTAAGGCGCACCAACCTCTGGGGGAGAGAGAGGTGATTACAAGATAAAAGAACCTTAAAGTGCACCTACATGTAAAAAATGTTTTGGCAACAATATTAATTTGCCGCCAAAAGCAAACATGTTTTACCATTCTTTCGTCAAAATTTTGCTTCTCATCTGCCGGACAAGATGCGCGAAGTTATCAAAACTAGCAGTAATTTGGACCCACGACCGTGATGTGAGAGGCATGGGTCTATTCACGATTTTACATCCCAAACTGCTTTGCAGTGCAACAGGAATGCAAATCAGTTTGTGACGTAAAACCAAGAATAGACCCATGCCTCTCACATCACGGTCATGAGCCCCAATTACTGCTAGTTCTGCCAAGTTTACGTGGCTTGCACGGCACAGAAAAAAGCGAAATTCTGGGTAACAATGCTGACAGTTTCATTTTCATTCATTTCATTTATTTATTTTGCCAGAAAAAAAAAAGAAAGAAAGAAAAGGCAAATTTTGACTTCACTACCCAATCACACACAACACAACTAACTCAATCATAACCCAAGTGTGTAGATACTTGGGCATGTAGGACAGCAAGCGCCACAAGCCGGGTTAATTTTGTTTGCCAGCTGCACGCAAACTCCGCTCCCACATAAAAATATGTTAGCATACTTGATGGTACTGATCTACTAAAAACTTATTAATATTTTAAAAAATACAACCACACTTTTGAATTTACGGAACATGTTTTGATATTTGAAACATCATCTTAAGCCATGGTTAGTTTAACATTAAAATTTTTACAAGATAATTCGTATATATATATATATAACTATCAATACAATGATTCTTTGTAGATTAAATGTTCCTTACAAGTAGGTAAAATTCAAACGAACCAACAATATTATAGAGAACACAACTGACATAACGGTAAAAGTTTAAAAGTGTAATGCTAAACTGACATGATCAACTTGTTTGTTGAGTTCGGGTTTCAACCGCTCAATATGGAAACTCTCCTTGAGTTGATAGAAAAGAAGTAGCATTATCAATGATTTTGAAGCAAGATATATCACAATTATCCTGACAATTTTGGAAAAAGTAAGATGCTTGAAAATATGAGAATTTTCATCCTGGAAAAGGTGCTCATTTACACGTGTGTAGAAATGCCTGTTGGTTTCACCAACGTAGCGAGCACCACAGCCCGCACAAGTAAATTTATATACAACGCGTGATTTGAGAGAATCCGGAATGAAATCCTTTGGACTAAAAATGTTGCACATTCATTGTTACTTGATCTCTGCTTGGATAATAATACATCTAAAAAAGGTAATTTGCCATCTGTTTCTGTTTCCATTGTAAACTTGATGTTGGGATGGCATTTGTTAAGGTATTGTGAAAACATATCTGCATCATGAGAATTTTGAAAACAACAAATAATGTCATCTACGTATCTACGATATTACGAGATGCTTCCGTGATGCATACACTGGGTTGCCTGTGGTACGTGCTACAGAAAATCAGAAGGCCCTGAATTGTGTGGTATTGAAATACAGCATTCCAGTCTCTGAAGAATAACAAATAAAAGAGAAGCGAGAAACATTGGCTTCTGGGCTGACATGTTGATAATTTTCAAGTTCCCTCACAACTTCTTTGCACCACAAGTGTGCCCTCTGAGCATCTGACAGATTTGTGATACTAAACTTCACTGAAATCAAGCCCTGTTTCGCGGGGTTAGTGTTAGGATGGGAGACCAAAACAATAAACCCCTCATAAAAAACAGAATGATCTGACCGAAAATACTATTAACGCTAACAAATGCGAACTCAGCAAGGTACAGATTCTGTTAGCTTGCTTTATGCAAAACAAATATTGATGAAAAAGCAAATAACTATTGATACACAGTTTTCAGAAAGAGCAGAAGGAAGTTTCCCGGACGGTCGATCGAGAATAAAATATTTACGACATGAAAACAACATTAATTTTGAACCGTGAATATAGAATATACAAAGTTACAATCAGCGACCAAAATTTTGGGAGATTTTTGCTACGTTCAAGTAAATTGCAAAATCGAAAGTGACATGGCCGGAATTCAGCGGGGGCCATAATTAAGTTACCGCGGAATGTTTACTCGCCAAACAGTGAAGCATCTGTGTCAAATGATGGCAAGATACCGGGTTTTTGTAAGTTTCTTTTTCTGTCAAGTGTTATAAAGTTTGACAATGAAATGAGCGAAGTCAAAACAAAGATCACAATCGCCCAACTCTTATTTATGCAAAGTCAAAATTTACTCTCCAAGACGCGTACGACGTTATTTATCACCAGGTAATTCCATCATTTTGGAAATAGCAGCTACTTTATTCTTCATCTGCGTCTCAATTTTTCACTGTTTTTGGGGCTCATTTTGTTGAAACTCAAGCACGCTTCCAACAGGCCTGTGAACTCTTCCTGCTTACAGAGCAATACTAAAAAACTTCTCCCATATCATATTTCAACCTTAAGATCGAAAATTCAATACACAACATGATATTATAATTCACAAAGGCAGAAAATACCACAGAATCCTTTTCCAGCGAAAAATTTATTGAAACAAACAACATATTTGCTCTTAGAGGCGAGAACCTCTTCCTATTTCATTGCGTGCGTGAAGACAAGAAACTCAATTGTGTCAAATTACCATATACTTCCGGTAAATACTGCTCACTTTGATTTCGTCTCGACGGGCGATAGATTGTTGTCGAAGTCCAGTACTCGTCGCTTTTGAGATTCATGCCTAGTTTATCCAACTGACTTTCCATTATTGAGCTCCATAAGGGTATATTTTGTGTAAGGATCCACTAAAACGCCATTCGCGTTGCATGACTTTCGACGCCATTGCAGGCTAAGTTAATGATTCTACTGTGTCCACCAGAGAAATCTACGCAGTTCCACTACCCTCTCGATCCTAAGAAAATACGCGCAGAAGGCTCTATACACAAAGACACCACTTACCAGGGGAGTGACAGGCAAGACTTTTACCGACACGGAAAAAAAAAAAAAGAAAACAAACAAACTAAACGAAGACCTCGACTGGGTTTGCCCATAGGCAACCCAGTAATAATACTTGGGTACCAGAGTATTTTTCCAACCAAAGCCTTTCATAATCACCCATGAAGAAATTGGCTAACACAGGGGCTAAAGGTGAACTGATTGCCACTCCATCTATTTGATCGTGAAAATTGGAACAATTACCGTTTACAGCGAAACAAGGTCGCAGCACTGAAAAGACAGGCTGTTAAAGATTCCTACTCCAAAGCTGTGTCTGTTTCTACTAGAGGCTCGACTGGTTTATTCTGGAGAAAACTGAGGCCGCTTTTACCAAATAACAAGCCCAGTGACAATTCAAGTCAAATTTGTTTGCTTGATAACGGCGCAATTGCTCCTGATCCAGCGCGGTTCTGAATGAGTACTTCGTATCTCCTACTGTTGACGAGTCAGTCTTGACCTTGTCCGTTGACGACTTTTCCAGTCACATCAGTGTTGTTAATATAAACGCGATGGCTCCTAAGCTTAATTTTCATTTTCATCCAGTCAGCGAAGCCCATGTTTCTGATATTCTCTCTAATCTGAACATAAGGAAATCAACTGGTCCTGACGGTATACCATCTAAGCTGCTTAAAATAGCTACCCCCGTCATTACTGCACCTCTGACAAAGCTTTTTAATCATTGTATTGGCGTCGGCGAGTGGCCTTATCAATGGAAACTCAGTAACGTTACTCCTGTCTACAAGAAAGATGACGAAACATCCAAATCAAATTATCGTCCTGTTAGTGTCATATCAGTAATACCGAAGGTGTTTGAGAGAATAACAATTAAATATGATCAGCTATATAGCGCATTCACTCCAATCTTTTCTGATAACATGTCTGGCTTCCTACGCGGACATTCATGCTGTTCCGCCTTACTTAAACTAACTGATGATTGGCGCCATGCTCTTGACAAGAAAAAAGATGTGAGAGTGGTTGCTATTGACCTATCGAAGGCATTTGACTCGATTTGCCATAACTTGTTACTAGCGAAACTAAAAGCTTATGGCGTTCAAGACTCTGCATTAAAACTGATTCAGTCGTATCTATCAGGCCGTCTTCAAAGAGTTAAATGCAATGGGAACGTGTCTGACTGGCTCCCCATTCGCTGTGGAGTGCCGCAAGGGAGCCTTCTTGGCCCGCTTCTCTTCAATATTTTTGTGAATGATGTTAATTACTCAGCTGGGTTTTCCTCCATACGTCTTTATGCCGATGACACAACGCATTA
The DNA here is from genome assembly GCF_036669925.1 of Montipora capricornis. Classification (NCBI taxonomy): domain Eukaryota; kingdom Metazoa; phylum Cnidaria; class Anthozoa; order Scleractinia; family Acroporidae; genus Montipora; species Montipora capricornis. The sequence continues at coordinate 27,316,948 of NC_090883.1, read as the reverse complement.
GGTCTCTCACGAGTGTCCTGCTGTACTGGAATCCATCTTGAATCAAGACATAAAGAAATTAACCATTTGGTTCTCAGCGAACTATCTTCAAGTTAACGCCACTAAGACTCAATCAATGACACAAGGTAGTTCTTAGTATACTTGCAACTTTTTAGTCGATCACTTGTCCATCAAAATGGAACCGACTCTCAAAATTTTAGGTGTAACATTGGACCGCGACTTGTCTTTTAAGCCCCATGTTACTATCATGCTGAAAAAAGCATACGCTATGATAGCTGCTCTACGTAGGATTAAGAGCTTAGTTCCATCAAATACTATGTTCTCTCTGTACAAAGCCTACGTGTTACCGCATATTGAATATTGTAGCCCGCTACTGCTAGGAATATCTAAATCTTTGAAGAATACCATCGAACGAGCCAACCACTATGCGATTAATCTGGGTAACTCAGCTACCTATGATCTATGCTTAACTAAGACCGCTATGGGCACGCTTGAACAAAGACGCATCGTACAATCGCTCATTTTATTTTTTAGGTGTTTTAGACGTAACGGCCCAAATTACATTTCTCAGTTTTTTACACCTAGGATAACTAATTACAATTTACGAGGTGATGGCCTAAATGTTGTACAGCCATCATATAACAGCCTCGTTATGCACAACTCATTTCTGTATCAGATTGCCCACATGTGGAATCAATTACCAGCCATAACAAAATCCTCGACCACTTTGGCTTAATTTCGTTCTCGTCTGAACGGTGTTGAATTTGCATGGTGCCAGTGTATGAGCTGTATACATTAGCTATTCTCTTATCTTAATATTTGTACAAGTGACTTTTTAAATTATCTTTTAATACAGTTCTGGATTCTTCTAGAATTTTTATTTTTTATATGTAAATAGTAATTAGGTATGGTATTGTAAATAGTCGTGCCTTTTTAACATGAGCCATTGGCTCGGGAGATTGGGCAACCTCTCCCTACGTTTGCGACTTTAAATAATGTTACCTTACCTTATAACCATTGAATAAAAAATGAGTGTGGCTTGTATCAAATTTGAAGATTTATTTAAGATGAAGTTTACTCAATTATGGATTTGACTGCTTAATCTATCTCCTCAGGTTAAGGTATATTTGTAAAAAGGCTAGTGACACCATAGGAAACTAGAAACTTGTCGCTGAAATTATTGATAGTTATTGATAATTATTGAAACTATTGATAATGCTACTTCTTTCTATCAACTCAAAATCAAGGAGAGTTTCCATATTGAGCGGTTGAAACCCGAACTCAACAAACAAGTTGATCATGTCAGTTTAGCATTACACTTTTAAACTTTTACCGTTATATCAGTTGTGTTCACTTCTCTATAATATTGTTGGTTCGTTTGAATTTTACCTACTTGTAACGAACATATAATCTACAAAGAATCATTGTATTGATAGTTATATATATAAACGAGTTATCTTGTAAAAATTTTAATGTTACACTCACTATGGCTGAAGAGGATGTTTAAAACATCGAGACATGTTCCGTAAATTCAAAAGTGTAGTTGTATTTTTTAAAATATTACTAACACTTGTGCTATCCAGACCATTTAAAAACTTATTACAGGAAAGGTACACTTGGCACCTGCCCGATACGAAAACCCAAAACCCTGCGGGAATGAGGGAACGTATTCTCCAAACCCTATGCAAGTGCCACTACACTATGGAGGCTAAGGGGAAAAGTTAACAAAAAAGTTGGCGAAGAAAGCTGAACCCAGACTGATTCAAATTCCTAATGGTTCACTACTCGTAACGACGAAATACTCAAAATCCCCACCAGACAACCCGAGTTTATTCTTGGAATGTGTACTCACACTTTCCAAGCCGAATGACTTAAAGTAATCGCAAAATTATTATGGTAACGGGAAGTGATATGTTTAGACAACGTTCTCGTAGCCGTCGTCGTCGTCGTCGTCGTCGTCGTCCTTGCTTAAGGTCCCTAATGTTGGTTTTTGCGAGCATCTGACTTTTTCTTTCCTAAAACCGGAGTTTGTTTTTCGAAATTAAGAGAATTTCCTAAATTGCTGAAATTGGAGTTTATGGAATATACACCAACTGCCAGAGACACTGAAGACTCGCTGAGCACCACACTTAACAAATAACAACAGAATCACAGTTCCACGATGGCCATCACGCAGTCACACAACGTTCTCATTTGCTTGCTTGTTCGCGTTGTTGTCAATGTTGTTGTCCGACTTTACTACAAACGGTTTGTAGTAAAGTCAGAGTCGCACAGGAACTTGTTGGCCAATTCTATTCGGACGTCAAGGGATCGAATCCAATTTTATGTTAAAAAACACAACATTGAGTACAATTTTACGAAAACTAGCAAATGAGAAAAATGCGTGACGACCATCGTGGAACTGTATTGCCGAGGTTTTTACGAACTAAACATTAAATGTGGTTTTAAAGTGTGGAGCTCAGCGAGTCTTCAGTGTCTCTAGGAGTTAGCATACATTCCCACAAAAACTCCAATTTCAGTCGGAAATTCTCTTAATTTCGAAAACCAAACTGAGATGTCCCTTCAAGGGCACCCAACGATAATCTTCGGTGAAATATGTGTTCGGGAGAGTCAAACTGTTCTAAGAATTTCGGTTCTACGTTGCCAGACAGCTACAGATTTCTTTACTAAAACACCACCTAAGATTCGCAACCTAGGAAAATTAGTCCCTTACGTGTTTGGAAGGCCTTTTTTGCAATTTTTGGCATTTAAAAAGGTCACCTGGCAGTTTCGGATGAGCAAATGGTTCGGTTGGAAGTTCCTAGAAGATAACGTTCCTCAACGTTCAGCTAGCAATTTCTGAAATGAAGATACATGTACCATTCCCTAAAAATTTCGGACAGTTCAATTTTCAGCTAAGATATCCGAAGAGATCAAATTTTTCTAGGTGATAAAAACATCTCTGTAGACAGTCTTTATACATTACAAGGAGCCTAGACATGTCTCTGAAAGGCTTTTGGCTTAATTTGCTCGTTGGGTGCCCTTGTTCCTTTCGTGGCTTCCGTATGTTCCTGAAGGAAAGAATTTTCTAACTGAAATAGAGATGGTCAACTGAGATGCATGAATCTCCCAAAGGAAGAAGAGGGGGGCTTTTTTCAAAAATTCTTATCCAAAGGAAAGGCTTCCATTAGCCTCGTTATCCCGTGGGGTAATGCAGTCATTACGAAGTGAATTGATATTTGACACGTTTTGTTGCAGCTCAGTCTCAGGACATTTACAAAAAGGGCTTTCTTACGTACGGACAGCCATTCAGGGTTTAATCTACTACAGGCAGCTGTCTTACAAGGAGACCATGACATTGTTTACAAAGCAAGTACCTATCTAGAGAACTTTGTGGAAAAGATGAAATCTGAAACAATAAGTAATAAGGCGTCCATTTTCTGCGGCAAATCAGCAGTTGATATTCTATCAGCCCTTGATTGCAGAAAACCAGGTCATGCTGATATTGAAAAACTGTGGCAAAGATTGGTTGCGATTGACGAAACACTAAGTGAGCTGCACTCATGCGCAATGAGCGGCGATGTAGAAAAGGTGATTGAGCTCGTTTTTAATGATGGTATTGATGTCAATGTCGCTGCAAAGAGCAATATCACACCATTGCTGTTGGCAAGTCCGATGTCCTCTGGTGTGTTAATCAAGACCCTGATTGATCTTGGGGCAGACGTAGATGCTCAAACATCCCCAGGTAAAAAGGGACCTTTGCTTTTTGCAGCTTCTGGCAATAATTACATGGTGGCTAGATTGCTTTTGGAGCATGGAGCTGATGGGAATGTTAAGGATCAGTGGGGGAAAACGCCTCTTCAAAAAGCAGTCACGCAGAAGAACGTACATCTCGTCGAGCTATTGCTTGAAAACAAGGCGGATCCGAATATTCAAAACGGCATGGGATACACACCTCTTTATGAAGCAGTCACGCAGAAGAACGTACCTCTCGTCGAGCTATTGCTTGAAAACAAGGCTGATGTGAATATTCAAAACGGCATGGGATACACACCTCTTTATGTAGCAGTCACGCAGAAGAGCGTACCTCTCGTCGAGCTATTGCTTGAAAACAAGGCGGATCCGAATATTCAAAACGGCATGGGATACACACCTCTTTATGAAGCAGTCACGCAGAAGAACGTACCTCTCGTCGAGCTATTGCTTGAAAACAAGGCGGATCCGAATATTCAAAACGGCATGGGATACACACCTCTTTATGAAGCAGTCACGCAGAAGAACGTACCTCTTGTCAAGCTATTGCTTGAAGACAAGGCGGATGTGAATATTCAAAGCCACTGGGGATACACACCTCTTTATGAAGCAGTCACGCAGAAGAACGTACCTCTTGTCAAGCTATTGCTTGAAGACAAGGCGGATGTGAATATTCAAGACAGGGCGGGAAAAGCAGCTCTACATAAAGCAGTCATGCTGAATGATGTACCTCTTGTCAAGCTATTGCTTGAGAACAAGGCGGATCCGAATATTCAAAACGGCATGGGATACACACCTCTTTATGAAGCAGTCACGCAGAAGAACGTACCTCTTGTCAAGCTATTGCTTGAAGACAAGGCGGATGTGAATATTCAAGACAGGGCGGGAAAAGCAGCTCTACATAAAGCAGTCATGCTGAATGATGTACCTCTTGTCAAGCTATTGCTTGAGAACAAGGCGGATCCGAATATTCAAAACGGCATGGGATACACACCTCTTTATGAAGCAGTCACGCAGAAGAACGTACCTCTTGTCAAGCTATTGCTTGAAGACAAGGCGGATGTGAATATTCAAGACAGGGCGGGAAAAGCAGCTCTACATAAAGCAGTCATGCTGAATGATGTACCTCTTGTCAAGCTATTGCTTGAAAACAAGGCGGATCCGAATATTCAAAACGGCATGGGATACACACCTCTTTATGAAGCAGTCACGCAGAAGAACGTACCTCTTGTCAAGCTATTGCTTGAAGACAAGGCGGATGTGAATATTCAAGACAGGGCGGGAAAAGCAGCTCTACATAAAGCAGTCATGCTGAATGATGTACCTCTTGTCAAGCTATTGCTTGAGAACAAGGCGGATCCGAATATTCAAAACGGCATGGGATACACACCTCTTTATGAAGCAGTCACGCAGAAGAACGTACCTCTTGTCAAGCTATTGCTTGAAAACAAGGCGGATGTGAATATTCAAGACAGGTCGGGAAAAGCAGCTCTACATAAAGCAGTCATGCTGAATGATGTACCTCTTGTGAAGCTATTGCTTGAAAACAAGGCGGATCCGAATATTCAAGACGAGGTGGGAGGCACACCTCTTTATGTAGCAGACACGCGGAACAACGTACCTCTCGTCGAGCGATTGCTTGAAAACAAGGCGGATGTGAATATTCAAGACAGGACGGGAAAAGCAGCTCTACATAAAGCAGTCATGCTGAATGATGTACCTCTTGTCAAGCTATTGCTTGAAAACAAGGCGGATCCGAATATTCAAAACGGCATGGGAGGCACACCTCTTTATGAAGCAGTCACGCGGAAGAACGTACCTCTCGTCGAGCTATTGCTTGAAAACAAGGCGGATCCGAATATTCAAAGCCACTGGGGAGAAACACTTCTCCATAAAGTAGTCATGCTGAATGATGTACCTCTTGTCAAGCTATTGCTTGAAGACAAGGCGGATGTGAATATTCAAGACAGGGCGGGAAAAGCAGCTCTACATAAAGCAGTCATGCTGAATGATGTACCTCTTGTCAAGCTATTGCTTGAGAACAAGGCGGATCCGAATATTCAAGACGAGGTGGGAGAAACACCTCTTTATGTAGCAGTCACACAGAAGAACGTACCTCTCGTCGAGCTATTGCTTGAAGACAAGGCGAATGTGAATATTCAAGGCCACTGGGGAGAAACACTTCTCCATTTAGCAGTCATGCTGAATGATGTACCTCTTGCCAAGCTATTGCTTGAAAACAAGGCGGATGTGAATATGCAAGCCGAGAATGGAGTAACTCCTCTTTATGTAGCAGTCACGCAGAAGAACGTACCTCTCGTCGAGCTGTTGCTTGAAAACAAGGCTGATGTGAATATTCAAAACGGCATGGGATACACACCTCTTTATGTAGCAGTCACGCAGAAGGACGTACCTCTCGTCGAGCTGTTGCTTGAAAACAAGGCAGATGTGAATATTCAAGACGAGGTGGGAGAAACACCTCTTTATGTAGCAGTCACACAGAAGAACGTACCTCTCGTCGAGCTGTTGCTTGAAAACAAGGCGGATGTGAATATTCAAGACTGGTTGGTAGAATCTGAATCAGCGCATGTGACAGAAGCAGAAGTTCTATTGCGGCCCCAAGTTTCTAGACTACCTTATGGCAGCGAGGAAAGCTTAGAACAGGTTGTGCACTTTAAGTATTATTATTATTATTATCATCATTATCATCATCATCATCATCATCATCATCATCATCATCATCACTTAACCGAAAAAGAGACTTTTTGTCACTTGTAACAACACTTATTTTGTTGGTCAAAATTTAGCAAATTGACGCCAGGTTTTATGACTGCCCTTTTATTGATGATAAAATTACGTCATAACATGGTCAAAGTCCTCACATAACCCCGAGCGGGAAGGCCTATGTCTGGCTTATTTTTACTTTCGCGAGGACTCAACGACCCCAGAAAAACATTATCTGTGGTTACACTAGCCCTTTTACCCATGGGTTAATAGCGTTTGCTCATGGGCCTGGACGTTTTTGTGTGTAACCGCTTTCCCTAGACCGAAACTGCTCTAGGGGTATTTCCATGGATACAACAAAACCAACAAAAGCACTTCCCATGACAGTTCCTGAACGGTTTATCTGCTCACTGAGGTGGCTTGGCCAATCATAAAGAAGAACGTAGCTAATACAGGAAATCGCCTGCACTGCTCTGAGTTGACCTCTAATACGCTTATCAGAAAGCACGAGGTAACATGGCAGGGATTCGTGCGTCACTGTGAGTATTTCTTTCTTTATTTTCATGAGTTTGCTCTTCAGACTGTCAGTTACGAAGTTGACTAAGTTATCTTTCTGTTTCTCTGTTTATAATTTTTAATGTCAGTGAACTCATATCTAAGTATATTTTACCCTGAGGGGAGTCTTCTACTGTGTAACCGCATCCCCAAGGGTAACATGAAACCTGAACGGAACCAAACCCAATCCATCCCCAAACCCAAGGTGTGTGTAACCACCGCTATTGATGAAATAATCTATTTATTGTTCATTTTGTTCAACGTGTTTTCCTTAACAAGTAGATTAAGTGTTGGTGCTAACGAGGGTCAACGAGGCACACGCTGTGTTTTTTTGTTTGATGTTGACCAAAAATTACCAACCATTCAATATTCATTTCTGTTGCACATGGGATTTGGCATCATTCAAGTTGTTTGCTGCATGGGTTCAAGTTTTAATTTCCAGTTAGTGGTTTGTAGTCTGCAGATGCAAGCTGAGCGATGTTGAGCGATTCTGAGTCGGAAGTGCTTTTGACTCAAAGCACTTTGGAGGTAGTATTGTGGAAACTGATACAGCCGAAATAAACTGAAAGAAAAGTTTCCACTGATCCAGTATTATCTAAGTCTGGCTTGAAACAACTGGGCCCTGGTGTTCCGTAAGACGTAACTATGGGATCCCAATTATATGCATTTGTCTGTCTGTTTATAGATTGATTGATTGATTGATTGATGACATACCATTCCCTTCTCTTTGATGATAACTGGCATACATGTGACTCTTAGTCAAACAACGATAATGACAAAGCTAAGGAAGACCTGAATGAGATCCTTCATTGGTGAAAATTGAAAATTGAAAGTAGTGGACCAGGAGAAGCAGCAAGGGTTTCTAGGTCTCCCTCAACTTCCCCCCCCCCCCCCCTTCCTCCCCGACCCTCCTTCAATTCCCCACTCTTAAACGACATTATGTTCAAAAAGCGTATCATCTGCTGGATTTTTCCCAAAAATTACACTGAAATAATTGTTTGCCATTGGCACAACCATGTGTCAACCCAATTGAATTTTCAGTCTTTTCGTGGGGAAAAGTGAAGGTACAGGAGAATGTGAATGAGCTTATTGGAACGTTTTGGCAATAGATCGTTTTCACTGTCACGCAATAAAAAAATAAATCGAAAACCATCCAGTGGAAAAAGTCAAGAATTCGTGATGTTGTAGAAGATAAATGAAGAAGACACTTCTCCAAGTTTTAGGCCTGTGCGTTTCCCCAAACTTCAGATATTCGTCGAAATGTTTCGCAGAAATTTACAGAGCCCAGTATGAAAACGCCATGTTGGTGCACATCTGTGGTACACCAATATGGCGGCCGGAAAATAGTGTCAACATCTCTTACTTACTTTGGCTATCTAGGCGAGTGATCATCTGTGCTGAACAAACAGCTATTTACCTAAGCACTTTTCCTGATGCTTTAAATTCTAAAAAGGCTCAAAACCATGAGATAAATATATATTTCTCAATAAACTCGATCGTCGCCTCGTGTCACGCACCGCTATAACTCAGAAATTCAAAATGCTCTGGTTTCCAAACGAAGCACGCTATTGAGCTTTAAAATTGCAAATGGATACAAATTTACCGCCTCTTATGCCTGATGAGGATAAAAACTTTCGTGGTCTTTTAGTTTTGGATTTTAGAAAATGATGACGTCACGTGAAAACGATCTATATAACTTGCAAATGACTTCGCAATTGACATTTTGAGGGGTGGGAGGGGGGGGGGCTTTGTTTCAAAGTGCTCCTTCACTTCTGATTAGGAGAATGGATTGTAGTGTTGGTGTCAGGTTCTACCAGTAATAAGGACAGCGGACACATGTATGATAGGCATTATAAGACTGAATTTGCTTAGCCAGGAGATCAAGTTGACCTTATCTCCCCCACTTCTGTAAAGTTACATTTAACCCTGACAAGATCACAGAAAAGCATATAATAAATACCAGTTTGAAGTCATGGATGATAATCCTTGTGTCAGGATATTTATATTTTCGTTTGTCATCAGGTCAAGGAACAGGACACAAGCTGGGCTATTAGAATGGAAAAGACCAAAGTAAGTTTACAATGAAACTATACTGTTTTTAGCAACACTGGTCTTTAAACAAGGTGGATTTTTACAAGGAATGTAATCACCTTGTAGTCACATTACCTTTGACAGTGTTCAAATCTCCAGCCCCAGACTGAAACTTAAGAATACTAGTGTGTGGAGGAAACCAGTCCCTTCATTGCAGACTCCCACAGCAGCATAAAAGTAACATTTTCATTGTTTTAATTTAATCCTGCTAAAAGGGAGACCATGGACGCATTGATTGATTGATTGATTGACACATTTATTCTCTTGTTCTCAACTCTGTTGTTTATTAAGTAGTCCAAGCAGTTTTTTTTTCCGATCTTTATCAAGATAGTGCTTCTATTCTTTTCATTCGCACTGTCTGAGGGCTTGAAATTCTAAACTGGCACCCGTCGACTTTTACCACATAGTCATGTTGAAACATTTATGTACGTTGCAAGAATAAGTATTCTACAAAACAGTGGTTCAGGTCAGTTTTGTAAACTTTGAAACTTCAAACTGTTTGCTTCAGTGTTTTTTTTTTGTTCCCCACGTTTGTGGGCTATCTCATTTACGGACTCCAAATGAAGGTTCAACGGGCGTCCACTCTATCGAGACATTGGAGACATAACTGGGTGTTAATTTTCTACATTCTGTTTTTCACTAGGTACCTCGAAGTGCTCTTCATAGGGCGTCAATCAGTGGACGATATGAGGAGGTCAACACGCACCTGAAGAACGGTGCAAATGTTGATGAAAGAGATCAGGTTCTTCAAGAGATTTGTATTAGTATCTAGGTCTATCTAATTTTCAGTTAAATTTTTGCATATCTAGCCCACGTTTGCTTATCCCTGTGTGCGTGGGTTAGAAAATACATGTACCTACATTTATACTTTAGAAGACGGCCAGAAAGGTAACACTTCGCAGTTTTAAAACTGACAATCCATGGCCCTGACGTTTCTTTTAATTTTCACACCTGTGTGCTAGTGAGATCCTGACACATGTGAATTTGGTGTGGAAAAGGTGAAGCCCAAATTGTTTTGTTGCTTAACACCCCCTTCAGCCAGTGCTGGGCACCAGAATTTATATCTTGGTTTTACATTTATTCTTTCCCTAGTTTTTGTTAACACCGCTGCATCTTGCCTGTTGGTATGGACATGAATCTGTTGTCAAGCTGTTGCTGGATCATAATGCAGATGTCAATGCTTTAGACAGGGTAAGTGGGAAGAGAAGAAGTCACTCCCATTTGATGTTCCTCTTAGTCTATTGCTCACATTTGCTTCTGTTTTATTGCAAAAAAAACTAACACCAATGTTAGACGAAGTTCCATGGCTCAAACATTTCTTGCTTCTTTCTTGCTTGTTTGAGGTAAAGATAAAATTGTCATACATAACTATTAATATGACAACGCTTACTCGGATTAAAATTTTGTACAGCAGCTTGTTTGGGTATTGATAGCTGAACAAATGATGGAAAAATAGTATCAGTGATTAATGTTTATGCAGACTACTTGCATTTTGGATTTTTGAAACGAGCCTTGTGTACTGCATTCTCAACATTTGATTGGCTCATCAAAGCAGAGCTATCAACTAACACAAGAGGTCTTTGCTCCCATGCTCAATGTTTTCCCAGGAAAGAAAAACTGTCAGTGTTCGCTTGGTGACACAGTGGCACAAACATCGTTTTAAGTAGAATTTTAAGTATAAAAGGTTTTATTCTTTTAGTGGCTGGATATTGAGGACCATTACCCACAGTAAACTTACAGATATGAGCATAGTTAGTGAGTCTTTGGTTGATACCCAATGTGCCCTTAAATAATTTTCATTAATTTTGAATGATGCTTGGCATAAATTGGTATGGAAATTATGAGGAGGAGCTTATGCGACGAGGCCGTTGGCTAGGAGACATCCATCGAGATCTGCCTCATTTGTCAGACATCATACAAATGCAGAATTAAATAATTTTTATTGTTGGTAAGCTCTGAAAAGTGTGCTTTATTGCGTTTGGTAATGTGATGTCACAATAATAATTGCAGGAATGTTTTGTCGCTTAGCTAAATGTTTTCGCCTGGGCTTCTGAGCCAATCAAAAATGAGTATATGTATAGTATCGCGTGAAACCTGCCGCTGCAGTTGTCAAAAGAAAGGAAATGCATGAAAGATTAAAAGAAACTAAAAAAGGAATAAAAGGATTTAAATGGCGGACTAACTACTCTTCCGGTCCTCTTCTTTAGTTTCAGTTCACTCCTCTGCAGAAAGCTGAACACTGCAATCATCAGTCGATAATTCAGCTGCTTCTGGACCATGATGCAAAACCAAGTTTTCAGCAACCAGTAAGTTATTAATATAATTTGTCCGTTTCCTTGAATTACTTTGTACAACAAAGCAATAACGTAAATTTTGCGCGGTAATGTAATGTCTTTACCCTTGTTGTTGGGGTTGCTTTCTTTTTTTCGGTGGGGGTGGGGGTGGATTGGGGCAAGGGATGCCAAGCACTCTTCAATATGTAACGAGAATTCAATGAGCTAAATTCCATAAATGCCCTATGTATTCCCCTGAGGCATTTTTATCATCAGGCGTTATAAGCTAATAGCATACAGAACTACCGTACGCACTATCGATTTCCAAATAAATGCAACTCACTTAAAAAAAGATTGTGCAGCCGCCTGATACGAAAAACCACAACAACCAATGCGAATGTACTCCCCAGCCAATTGCAGGTGCACCAACCTCTTGGGAGGGAGTTTGGAAGAGGTGATTAAAATATAAATCAACGTTAATGAACAGAATTTCCTTGGTAAAGATAAGCTTTTGAAAGTTCGAGAGTTAATTTGGTACATGAGCTGTCCATTGGACACTATAACTGTACCAAGTTCAAAACCCTCGTGTTTGAATAAAGTACTGTGATGTGTGTGACGTATGCTACAACAACAGGAGTATGTACCAAGGGGGCAAACATTCCTTATCTACCAGTAAGAAAATCTTTGCGTTTCATGTCACTGCAGCTTAGAGTTTAGTTCCGCTGAATGTAAATACATCACTTAAAGATAAAAACTTTCAGTCTTAAACTAATGTTTCAACAAAATCCAAACCATGAAATGGAGATGGTCAACTTAGATGCATAAAAATGGTTGTCCCCTAAGGGGCGGGGGGGGGGGGGAGGTTATAAAAAGTATACATGTCATTTAAGAGGCAGGCTTGCGTGCGTGTTGTTATCCGTGGCGTAGTACTATCGTAACCAAGTTAATCGATGTTTAACACATTTCATTGCAGCTCAGTCTAAGGATATTGGCAAAGAGGGCTTTTTTGCGTACGGACATCCATACCGGATTTAATTTACTACAAGCAGCTGTCTTAGAGGGAGACTATGACAGTGTTTGGAAAGCAAGTGTCGTTCTAGAGAACTTTGTGGAGGAAATAAAATACGAAACAATAAGTAATAACGCGTCTATTTTCCGAGGAAAAGCAGCAGTTGATATTCTATCATCAGCTATGGCTTGGAGAAAACCAGGCCATACTGATATTGAATTACTATACAGAAGATTGGTTGAGATTGACGAAACAGTAAATGAGCTGCACTCGTGCGCCAAGAGCGGCGATGTAGAAAAGGTGATTGAGCTCGTTTTGAATGACGGTATTGATGTCAATGTCGCTGCAAAGAGCAACATCACACCATTGCTGTTGGCGAGTCGGATGTCCTCTGGTGTGTTAATCAAGACCCTGATTGATCTTGGGGCAGACGTAAATGCTCAAACAGCCCCAGGTAAACAGGGACCTTTGGGTTTTGCAGCTTCTAGCAATAATTACATGGTGGCTAGAGTGCTTTTGGAGCATAGAGCTGATGCGAACATTAAGGATCTGTGGGGGGAAACACCTCTTTATAAAGCAGTCATGCAGAAGAACGTACCTCTTGTCGAGCTATTGCTTGAAAACAAGGCGGATGCAAATATTCAAGACTGGGTGAGAGAAACACCTCTGCACAAAGCAGTCATGCGGAGGGATGTACCTCTCGTCAAGATATTGCTTGAAAACAAGGCGGATGCAAATATTCAAGACCGGGCGGGAGAAACACCTTTTCAAAAAGCATTCATCCAGGAAGACGTACCCCTGATCAAGCTATTGCTTGAAAACAAGGCGGATGCAAATATTCAAGACCGGGCGGGAGAAACACCTCTACACAAAGCAGTCATGCGGAAGGATGTACCTCTCGTCAAGATATTGCTTGAAAACAAGGCGGATGCAAATATTCAAGACCGGGTGGGAGAAACACCTCTACATAAAGCAGTCATGCTTGAGGATTTACCTCTCGTCAAGGTATTGATTGAAAACAAAGCGGACGCGAATATTCAAGACCTGCGGGGAGAAACACCTCTACATAAAGCAGTCATGCTTCAGGATTTACCTCTCGTCAAGGTATTGATTGAAAACAAAGCGGACGCGAGTATTCAAGACCTGCGGGGAGAAACACCTCTACATCAAGCAGTCATGTGGAGGAGCAAACCACTCGTCAAGCTTTTCCTTGAAAACAAGGCGGATGCAAATATTCAAAACCAGGAAGGAGAAACGCCTTTACATAAAGCAGTCATGCTTGAGGATTTCCCTGTCGTCAAGGTATTGATTGAAAACAAAGCGGACGCGAATATTCAAGACCTGCGGGGAGAAACACCTCTACATAAAGCAGTCATGCTTGAGGATTTACCTCTCGTCAAGGTATTGATTGAAAACAAAGCGGACGCTAATATTCAAAACCAGTGGGGAAATACGCCTCTTCATCAATGCGCTCATTACGGATTTTCTGACACTTCACAAATGCTGATTGAATCCGGATGCAATATCAACCTGAGGAACAAGAAAGGAGAAACCCCTTCTGATATTGAAACTTCCAGAAGGCAGTGGAGTAAACGCCCACCAGCTCGCTATTCACAAGATTTCTAAAGCTCTACACCACAGTGGAGGTTTCACCGCGAATGGTTGGACGTGACTAAAATGGGACCTGAATCAGAGGATGTGACAGAGGCAGAAGATCTACATGTAGTGCTGCCTCAGGATGCTAGACTACCTTATGGCAGCGAGCAAAGTTTAGAAGAGGTTGTACGTGAGGCTGATGAAAAATGGCCAAGTAAAGGGGTCTTAATGAAGAAACAACAAGAGTTGTCTTCACTCGAGGAAGAGACACAAGCTCGACTTACACGACAGCCCGAAATGACCAAAGAAGTGAAAGAAAAAGGACAAGCAAGCTAGCGATTAAAATCATGCTGTAGCTAATGTAAATTTATGTCACGGAATAAGCATACTTATGATCACTAAACCGAAAAAGAGACTTTTTGTCACTTTTAACAATACTAATTTCGTTGGTCGAAATTTAACAAATTGACGCCACTTTTTCATAACATTGTGAAAGTTGTTGTGGATCCACGAGCCAAAGGCTCTATTTGTCCGCTTAAATGAACAGAAATAATATGCAGACACTAAAATCTATGCACCTTTATTCAAACTGGCACAATTTATCGTCAGCAACGTTTCTCGTACGCTCATTGGCTACTAAATTTCATTGGCTGAAAATTTATCACATCAAGAACTTGGGTAAATTGAAAATTCAGTTCAAGAATCAAACTGCAATGAAAAACCCTCGTGGCAAACAAAATTGTTCATGACTTAGTGAAAATCGAGTCATTTTGAGGTAGGAACATACTTCAGTAAACTTAATAACTTCCTCTCCTGACGTTAAGTTAATTGGAAAACTAAAATCAAACAGCTTAAACACAAAGACGCACGATAAAAAGGGTGGCTTCACGCTCGGCTTTTGTTCGAATTCATTCAAGCACCAGTGATTATCCAAGATCGTGATCAACAAACAGCAACACAGCGACGGAAGCCTTAAAAGATATTTACAGCGCGAGAAAAAGGAACTGGGGATTAAAAAAAAGAACGACAGATAACATTTTATAACATATTACGGACACATTGCCATAAGGATCTTTTTTATTGTACAAATTATCACTGAGCTCGGTTGCGTCCACGGTTGATTGATAAATCATTTGCATGTGCCTAAGGCACCACGCCTTTTATATTGCGTCGTCGTGATTAAAGCCTGGCAAATCCTCCACATTGACACTTTCAGATGCGCATAAATCCCAATTATACCAGGGCCGCGAAGCGGCCTGTTAGTATAATTGAAATTATATAAACAAACGAAGTGAGAAATACCTGAGATAACCTCTTATAGTGCTTCAAACCACTCTTTAACACGTCTAAAGAAAACAAAAAAGACCATACCCTGCGCACCCCCAGGGTAAGGATAGACATGACGTAGTACCATAACTCCCTGCGGCCCTATAACACGCTGCTGACATGTGACATACGTCCACAGCGCTGTGGACAGTAAGCACCATCGGTCTTATGTTGGCACCCCAACAGGGCATGGCACCTGTATGATGCAAAATGACACCAACTGGAAGGGTGGGTGGGTCCTCATGTATTTCTCACTTCGTTTGTTTATGTAATTTCAGTTATGATGGTATAATTGGGATTATGTTACACGAACTCCGTTCAAAACACGCAAAACATTTGGGCAACAATAGAAGGGAGTCAGACAAATACAAGTGTTGATATTTTAATATCACTTAAAAGAGGAAAAACCTCCGAGTGACAATGTTTACAATATAAATAAACAAGACAAATGTCAGCAATATCAAGTCGTTGATCTAAAGATCTGTATTGAAGGGGTGCAACCCAAGATGAATGTACACCAGAAAAAAGAACTGCGTGAGCAAACGTTGAGATGTGAACAGGTTTGTAATAAAACCTCTGAAAAGTTGAAGGAGTAGACCAATCGGACATTCTTAAAATCTCCGATAAGGGAACATTGGAATTGGCTGCTGCAGTAGTTGAGGCTCCACGCACGGAATGTGCCTTGAAGACATTGGTGTCGACAACAGGAACCTTGAGTAGCCAACGTAGCCACCTCGCGATGGACGGTGCCGTAATCGGTTTGTAACGCTTTGCATACGAGATAAACAACGGACCAACATTGGAAGAAGGAAATACTGGACGAATCGCACATGTGGCTTTTATAAAGTATGAGCATAATGTCTCAACTGGGCAGAGTCTGGAGTTGGAAGGAAATCTAGCAAAAAAGGCCTTCGAAAGTTGATCAGAGGAGCCCCGTTTACTGAGAGCGCAAACTCCACGCTTTCTGGGAGGACGCGGCAGTGCCGAAGATCCAATTTTGTTAGCGCTGGGACTCTTCCCAGGCAGGCTACAAGAATAACATGGAAGGCGTAAGCGACAATTGCTTTAGAAACAATAGCCTGTTACTACCAAGCGATGCAAGGTGTTTAGTGACAAGGGTTATGTCCGAGGTGTGGGAGTACCTAGCTTTAGGGGGACGACTGTTGAACATTTCTTTCAGTGGCTGGGTAACGAGAGGATGCTACCCCACAGGGTCACCATCCACCTTAATGTGGGCGGTGGAAATAGCTAAACGCGCACCATCAACTGAGCAGTAAGCCACTTCGTTATTGAAGAACTCGGCTAGGTAGAGTAGGATGTTAGCTAAAGATGCTGAAAAGGGATCAACCTTTCTTTTATCACACCAGCAATTCCAGCGTCCCCAAGCTGATCTGTACGTTTTTCGTGTGGAGGGACGAACGAGATGCCAAAAGGAATATCTGGGTAACGTCTTCAGAGATTCGCATTGCTTGGTACTGTCTCCGGAGATGTGAGTCACGGCTGGGTGCAGTCTGGGAAACATAGGGTGAGTCCTTCGAGGGTCTGATGGATCCTTCAAAAGGTGTCTGGTGGTTGGGATGAGGACTGGTTGCTCGACCAGAAGGCTCAGGAGGAGCGGCCACCAAGGATGTGCTTGCCAGAGGAGTGCAACTAGTATGATGTCCCCTTTGTCTTGAGCCACTTTGTTCAATACAGCTGGAATCAGATTGAAAGGTGGGAACGCATAACCCTTGAAGGGTTCCCAGTTCATTGTCGGAGTATCCGCGTGCAAGGCCTCTGGGTCCAGTCTCCAGCTTACGTACTAGGGGAGCTGGGCGGACAGGCAAGAAGCAAACAGGGTTTATCTTCCATTCGCTTTTGTCGTTGAACGCCCTCGATTCCGAGTCTGCAATGGTGTTCACTTTGCCTGGAGCGTGTTGTGTCGACAACGCTATGTTCCTCTCCAGGCACAACCTCCAGTGTTCCAACGTTAAAGTTATGAGGCAAGCCGACCTCGTACCGCCCTTGTTGTTTATATGGGCTATTACTGTTGTGTTGTCCATTCTCAGGCAGGCCACGCGATGAGACGTTAAGGCAAAGAAGGCGACCTTGAGTTCTGATACGTTTATCTTCCGACCAACACCCATTTGTGCGATGCCCTTGGCAGACCGCACCCCATCCTGCCTGGGATGCATCTGTCGTTATGAACAAGGTCGAGGCTGGAGGTGTTATTGGACTGCCATTCCCCGGATCGATGTTCAACAGCCACCATTTAAGTTCGTCCAAGGAATTGGTAAAAACCCTTGGATCAATGTTTAAGCCAAAACAGAGCCCTTGAAAGACAAAGCGTGTGTTTGCTCCACAGAAATTGAAGGAACTTCTGGGAGATTTTGTGGACTGGGACCGAAAGGTAGGCGTCTTTCAGGTCTAGGGTGGTCATTTAGTCGCCTCTTTGAAGGGGAAACTTTATGCAAGAGATGTTCTCCATCTGGGCGGTTACTTAAATACTTATTGTTCGTGCCAGACGAGGGCCTTATTCCTGATAGGAGCACGGCTAGGCCCTGGGCGGGTGGACGCGTTTATCCGGTCGTGAAGATAATGCCAAGTTCTTAGCGAGGGCTCTGGATAGGTCAGCTTGCTTTGTTGGAAAGTCATCCCCAAAAATCATGCGGCTCGCATTAGGAGTACTGAGAATCAGGATCATAGAGATCAGTGCTATTCGGGGGGACGGTTGTCCCGTTACTTTGATTTCCAGCATCGTCAAAAGGCTCATTAACCTCATTTTGGGGTTCACAAACCCCGTTTGGTGGCTCATTAGCCCGCGTTGATGGATTAAAAGCCGTAACAGAGCCCTCTTGGTCGGACATGAGGTCCTCATCTGAGTACGCTAGCACAGAAAGTGCGTCAGATTCCACGCTCAACTTTGGCGGGCAGCTTTCCAGCCAGCAGGTTTCCAGAGATGTCACTCGTGCATTCGTGGACTTTAGTCCTGTTGGACTTCTTTTAAGGTCGTCGAAATGGAGGAAAGAGCAGACTGATCTTCATCCGAAATCCTCGGGAGTTTAGGAGGGGTCGGTGAATGTAAACGCTCTGAATCAGCACAACGAGCATCATGTTTTGGACTCGATCGAGACTTTGATCGTGATCGGTGTCGCCTTGACTTTTTCGTTGTAAAGATCGAAGTTACGCTTCTGAAAGGAAAGGAGCCGAGATGGGCCGTGGAACGACCAAAATATAGCAAAAAAGGCGGTCTCAACGTTCACTTATCTGTTCAAGTGTTCGTAGCACAGCAGGAAAGATGGAGTATCACATGTCAGCGGCGTGTTATAGGGCCGCAGGGAGTTATGGTACTACATCATATCTGTCCTTATTCTGGGGGTATGGGGGGTATGGTCTTTTTCGTTTTCTCTAGACGTGTTGAAGACTGGTTCGTAGCAAAATAAATGGGATTCTACCTGATGTTATCTCATGTATTTCGAACGGAATTTGTGTAATATAATTAATTACAATTTTATGTGTCTGTCCTCTTATTGATGACAAAAGTGAACAAACCAGCGTGCGAGAAATAGCTCGGTTTTTGCAAAAATATGCGTTGATCACGTCATCATACAAGCCAAGCACAAAGTAGACTGCGAGCAGTCTCTCTGTTGCTCGAAAATCCGCCTAGAGAACGTGATATTCGAGGGGCGAGGCGGCGAGTAGCATGCCCCTCGCATATCAAGTTCTCTCGGCCGATTTTCGAGCAAAAAAGACACTGCTTGCAGTCTAAGCGTAACCTTAAGCTAGTCCGGAAAAAGTTCACCACACTCTCTCCCGTTCATCACGAAAAAGAAAGAACAACATAGCTTTAAAAAGTAATTCATCGAAACAAAGTTAACAGTTCATTGTAAAAATCTTGAAAATTCCTCTTCATCTTCAGCCACACTCTGTGCTGCCGCTGCGGCATTTCTTGGCCTGAATACCGTCACTTCGGGATTCAGTTGAGTGTCGCGTATGTCTCTCACTCTATCACAAGACAGCTCCTGTGGATATAAGTGTTGTACAGGCATCTCCAGAAATGACTTTCCTTTACGTAATTTTGGCTTTTCTCGTAATTCCGTCTTAGTTTCCTAGTGATCAGTTTCTCAAAAATCCCGAGCTTCCATTGGCAATGGTTCTTTTCGTTTCCCCTTATGATCACAACATCGCCTTCGGCAAAAGTTACTCTTATTCTCTTTGTACTTCATGTTGTGCCTCTCGCGCAATCCTTTAAGCTACTGCGTTGACCGTGTCTTTCATACCACATTCTTATGTCTTGCAAGGTAGCGAGCGTGCTTGTGAATGTCAAGGTTTTCCAACTCGTGGCTCTGTGTTTCAGATAGCAGATTTGGGCGGTCAAACTGCAGTAGGTTTGGCATGAGTATGGGTACCTGAATATCCTCATCGACATAGCTCAATGGATGGTTCTTCAGAGTGACTTCGACGTGGAGTAGAACTTCTTGTAATTCACCCTGGGAGTTAGGAGTAAATCTTCTCTGGTCGACATTTCATTGCGATGAAACGCTTTCGTCCGACCATGAATTGATCTCTCTGCAGGGTTCTTGTTACTTCTAGGTAGCGTGCTTGTGTCAAACTGCAAGTGTAAGACGATGTAACCCTTGACGTCTCTGTTTGTTTCTGTACGGTACGTTATAGGCCCGGCGAAGTCTAGTCTACCAACTTGAAAGTGAGAATCACCTTCCATCTGGTCTTGTGGTAAATGTCCAGTAGGTGGGTCAACACATGCTGAAATCTGGAATCTTTTACAGCAGTAGAACCGTCTTATAATCGGTTTGATAAGTTTGCACAATCTAGGAATCCAATTGGTCTCCCACAGCGTCGTCATTGCCCCATGGAGTGTGGTTTGCGTGAGCATGTTGAACCAACTTCTCTGTATAGAGTGTACAATCAGAAAGACAGACTGGACAACGACCTTGATTCGTTCGTGACACTCTAGAATACCCTCACTATTTGGTCTACCTGGAACTGGTGTAATCCTGCTCCCTGCATCTGTGCTCTCCTCTCACAGAACAACTGTGGCTGCTGTATTTCCACGGTGGACACTGGGCCATGAATTTATTTGCTCACGTGGTAACTTGCTCTCAGGGTGTGCCACACTGTTTACCGCGATAGTGGATCATCTAAGATATCATTGACTTCTACTGCCACGAGAAAGACTTAGACTTACAACAGTCACGATCTCTAGTGTCCATTAGTTTGGGTGTTTCAGCCATGTTGCTCCATACTACCGTCACCCCAGTTGGTTCTTCTTGTTCACAAATCCGGCTCGACTTCCCAGATCTGCAGGATTTTCGTGAATTGGTAGATGCCTCCAAAACAACAACTTCTGTCTCTAATCTTGCGAAAACAGTAACTGACAAATTGTATTCACCAGCACCCTTGATCCAGTGCAACAAATTGCTGACGTCCAACCATGCGTAGATGGACTTACCGGGGAAACCATCGAGAGCATCTTGAACATTCATTAGCTCTTGGTTTATAGCAAATCGTTTCATGATCAACGACGCCAAAACTGACTTTCTACTTATTGGCACCCGTCAACAACTTGGACAAACATCAATTGAATCTATTATCATTGGCGACAGTATCACTAAACCTTTAGAAAGCATCTGGAACCTTGGGTCGTAGTTCGATGCTCATATGCGAATGAATGTTCACATAGACAAGATTTGTAGCAAGGCTTTTCGCGGACTATACAATGTAAGACAGATCAGAAAATTCCTTACTTTGCAATCCACAAAGACGCTGATCCATGCCGTTGTATCGTCGCTCCTCGATTACTGTAACGAACTTCTATTTGGTCTGCCTAAATATCAACTTGATCGTTTACAAAAAGTTCAGAATGCCGCGGCCAGAGTGATTTTTCAGATTGCAAAATTTGGTCATATCTCACCCGCCCTTATCGACTTACTTTGGCTTCCACTATCGTTCAGAGTTCAGTTTAAATGGCTCCTTTTTGTTTACAAGTCACTACACAACCAAAGTCCATCCTACATTAAAGATGTTTTATCCTTGAAACCAGCTGCTAATTATGCTCTTCGCTCGTCTGCACAATCTCTTCTGTTCATTCCAAAAGTCAACTGCTCTTCACTTGGGGATCGGGCCTTTGCTCATGCTGCACCTGTTTTATGGAACTCGCTGCCATAGCAGTCTCCCCATTTTCAAATAGCAACTTAAAACATTTCTATTTAAAAAAAGCTTTTAATAGCATAACATATTCTTGTTATCATTAGTTTTTTTAAGAGATTTTTAACTTAATGTTGAGCGCTTTTGAATATTTTTCTACAGTTTTGTCGCTATACAAATTCATTATTATTATTATTATTATTATTATTATTATTATTATTAGCAACAGCAGCATTAGTAGTAGTAGTAGTAGTATATCAAAAGGTCGTTATGACATACAATGTCAGTAAAATAACTACTACTACTACTACTACTACTACTACTACTACTACTACTACTACTACTGCTGCTGCTGCTGCTGCTGCTGCTGCTGCTGCTACTACTACTACTACTACCACTACTACTCCCATGTCATGTTGTGACCAGTTGAAGTAAAATGATCTGCAAGAGCATATTTGTGATAACCAATTGTTAAGAGTGTTAAGTGTTCAGTTTTCCGGTCTTGTAGTCTTCGCTTTGTCTTTTCAATATAAAACTCCTGACAGTCTCAACAACTAGCCTTATATACTACCTTGAACATGTCAGAACGAATGGGCTTTTCCTTGTACGGAAAAAAGACTTCATGGATAGTGATTCATCCGGCGGATAGCGCCGTACATCGTTTGAACAACTGGGGCCAGGTCATTAAGTGAGAGTTACATGCTTGAAGCCAGTAGAATAAATCACATAACCCCGAGAAAAGGGCCTATATCATCTGGCTTACTTTTACTTTCGCGAGGACTCCACGGACCCAGAAGAACATTAGCTGTGGTTACACTAGCCCTTTTACCAATGGGTAAATAGCGTTTGCCTAAGGTCAAGGACGTTTTTGTGTGTAACCGCTAGACCCGAAACTGCCCTAGGGTTATTTCCATGGATACATCAAAAAGAAAAAAAGAACTTCCGATGACAGTTCTTGAACTAAAAAGTACGTTCTTATCTGCTCCCTGAGGTGACTTGGCCAATCATAAAGCAGAACATAGCTAATACAGGAAATCGCCTGCAGTGCTCTGAGTTGACTTCCGATACGCTTACAGGTAGCGTATCAGAAAACACACGCTTACTTGTAGCACAAGGTAACATAGCAGGGGTTCGTGCATCACTGTGAGTATTTCTTTCTTTATTTTCATGTTCATAAGTTTGCCCTTCAGACTGTCAGTTACGAAGATGATTAAGTTATAATCATTCTGTTTCTCTGTTTATAATTTGCAAGGTCAGTGAACTCGTATCTAACTGATATTTTAACTGTCTTTTACTGTGTAACCGCATCCCAAAGGGCAACGTGATACCTGAGCAGAACCAAACCCAAGCCATTGACCCTCCGGAAGGCAAAGGTGTGTGTAACCACAGCTATTGATGAAATAATGTATTTATTTTTCATTATGCTCAACGTGTTCTTCCTTAACAAGTAAATAAAGTGCTACTGCTAACGAGGTACATGTTGTTTTGTTTTGTTTGATGCTGACCAAAAGTTATCGACTATTCAATATTCATGTCTGTTACACAAGGGATTTGGCAACATTCAAGTTGTTTGCTGCATGGTTTCAACATAGTTTATCATGTAGGCTGGTTATGAAACTCGACAAGTTTCTTTGCTTCATGTTTTTGTTCGCTTTTTTGGCCTTGACCCTGCACAAAACCCGAAAAAAAAACGCTTTTTTCGGCAGGATAACCGAACAAAAGCTAGGACTAATTTATTCGAAATATACTTACGAACCAAAAACAAAAGAGTTTACAGTGTCGCGGTATGTTAAGCATCTAATTGCGGCTGTATTGTTCCTGCTTTTGAAATTCCCAGGGTTTCATAACCAGTCCCTAGAATAACTATGGTTTCAAGTTTTAATTTCCAGTTAGTTTTTTGTAGTCTGCAGGTGCAAGCTGAGTGATGTTGAGCGATTCTGAGTCGAAAGTGTTTCTGACTCAAAGCAGTTTGGAGGCGGTATTGTGAAAATTGATACAACCGAAAAGTTGTCAGTGGCTGAAAGAGAAAGTGTATGGATGAAAGAGTAAACAACATGCAAAAGGAAACAATTTCCGATATTTTGAAAGGAACAACAATGATTAGTTGGTGATGCTAGGGAAAGGCGACGATGAGCCTCCAACGAAATAACTTGTAAAAGAAGCCAAAAAGAAGAATTGAAAACTGGAACGTTTAAGGATTTCATAAGCAGTCTTTTTGATTTGGTGGTTTTTCTAGTCTTCTGTTAGCAAGTCATCTACATACAGACCGAGCTCAATCTCTGCTACACCTTCAGGCTGTTCTGGTCTACTAATGTCCAGGTGGTGATGAATAATTCCCTCAAGGAGGCAAGGCCATGGGCCGAGGCCAAACAGTGCACGTGTCAAGTGCAGTGTCCACACAGGCTCAGGATTTTCTTGGCAAATCCAGTGAAACTCTAGGGCGTCTCTGTCTTCCCGATGAATGCTC
>NC_090883.1:27283031-27288031 GCF_036669925.1 Montipora capricornis | reverse complement strand
TCACGTATCAGCCAGTATAAATACCTTCTACGAGTCAACTCATAGAAAGCGCCCACGCAGTCAGTTGTTAGTCTTATCACCAGTCCCCCAGTTCCCGGTTACTTTTGAAAGAAATATGATTATGATCATGATCATGATGATGTTATTATAACAAAGTTTGCGACATATTGCCCTCTGCTTGTACTGTAAACCCCCTGTTTTGTTGAAATGTTTTATTTATTGAAATGTGATTCTAAAATAGTTGGAAATGGCATTTCCGAGACCCTAAATTTCAAAAATTTCAATATTCTAAGGGGGAGCATGCCCCCATACCCCCTTGTTTGGAGGGCCTTTGGAGTACAGCTTCAAAATCTCACGCTTCACCCCTGTATATTACTGATGTAATGGTTTCTTATCTAACCTTACACCTCCTCTTTGCCAAAAATGCCTTGTGTTTCTGCGTATTAATCTTTGTTCTTGTTTCTTTAGTATCCTTAATTACGAAAAAATAACGTAAAACGTTAATATAATTAACAAATTTCTTGCCCGAAAAACACTTCTCACATCAAGAATTTACCTTTATCCAGGGGTGTTGAAAACACTCCTTTATTGTAAAGCGTTGACTGCGAAAGAAGAAAACGAAGTATAACATTGCTGTAATATAGTTGTTTAAGGAAAAAAAACAAAGACAGCACTAGCAACCTTTGTGGCATGATTATGGTGCTGAAGCAAGAATCCCCTTACAGGAAGGGGTTCCTCTCCGCTAACTGAAATAATAATCTCTAGTAAAGTGGGTAAGTGGGGGGAAATTATTGTGTAGGGAAAATCATAGCCAAAAATTAGTCTGTAAAATTATCCAGGGGTGTTGAAAACACTCCTTTATTGTAAAGCGTTGACTGCGAAAGAAGAAAACGAAGTATAACGTTACTGTAATATAATACAGTTAAAAAGTGCATTGCAAAGAACCTTGGGGAGTTATAAAACAGGTGCCAAATTTCCTTTGTCCCCCCCCCACCCCTTCCTCCCCCCAGAAGCCTTGCTTGGGAAGACCAAAGAACCATTGACGTTCACTATATGATAAAACAGAACTAAGGGTATTTTTAACTTGCACTACAAGAAAATCGCCCAAGGTTTGTATAGGCAAGGTGGTATTTAAATCTTAGAGGTTATAAGGCTGAGTTTGCGAAGAATTTAAACGGACACTGTTATACCGCCGCCATTCTCGTTCCCAGATTCCATCGTTTCTCTTAGCCGGCGGGGCCTTCGCACGAGAAAACGAAAGACTCTAGAGACATAAGAAATTCAAAGTTTTCAGTGGCTAACTTGCGAACAATAAAATCTTGAACAGAAAGTAAAATGGCGGATGGGCCGCGATGGGGTCAGCTGGCACGAAGCCGGTTGGTAAAATGATTAAAGAGTCTTTGTTTAAAACTACGATATTTTACTTGATGAAATGGTATATGAAATGAGTCATATATGAACTGCGGATATGAAATCAAGTGAAGCTATGATCTTCGCAGTTATGAACGCAATTTTTTGCAATTGCGTAGAGAAGCCTGAACATTTCAGGTCTTCAACGGGGTTTGAACCCGTGACCTCGCCATTCCAACTGAGCTATGAAGCCACTGACGTTGGGAGCTGGTCATTTGTGGGTTCTAATGGTCCCGTGAGGAATGAATCAATGATGAAAAAGTATATGATTGAACTGCGGATATGAAATCAAGTGAAGCTATGATCTTCGCAGTTATGAACGCAATTTTTACAATTGCTTGAATTTCGCGGAATAAGATGATACCAGGGCACTTTATACTTGGTCATATCACGTTCTCTTAAATAAGGACTGCTGAGAACGGCATTAAATATGCAGGGGAGGTTTCGTCCCCTTTTGCCGCACTTGATCCTTTGTTCTTAAACAGATTGTTCTTGTTTTACCGTTTCTTTACTCACAAGATAGGTTTCGGAAGACTTAACCGTGAATTTTAATGAGTATATTCTTACCGACAAAATCTGGTGTGCCAAAAGAAGACTTTGTCTCTTGCTCGGAATCGAGATCTCTGGCGAGTCCAAAGTCCACAAGCTTGATGTCATTGGAATCCATACTCACGCATAAAATATTTTCGGGCTGAAAAAAAATAAGTTCAGTTATCCCCGAAAGCAGGAGCCCATGAATCGGGGCTTGAAACTGTTATATTTCTCCTTGATTTTTCGTTTTCTATTTATCACCAAGAATTGTGAAATTAGGCAATCACTGTGCAACCTCTCCGATTACGTCACATGCACATAAATTAACTTTTTAATTTACGTCAGAAGTTTGAAATTAACTACATATGAGAAAATAGCACTCAAACTATAGGAACTAAAAGTTTGCTCCCAGTCAATTGTCACTTGCGTTTAAAGCGCGTTTTGCATAGTCCAGTTCAATGATTGGCTAAAATTAATAGATCTCAAAAGCGGAAGGGGCTGTTCGCGCGCGTTTCCCGCGCTTAGCGCAAGGTGCGTGCATTTGTATTGACTGGCGTATTTCTTTGGGTCCGTTGTGCTCTGGTAGAGTAATAGAAAAATGCGCTGTTGTTTTAATTTACTCAGTTAAAAACCTCGCATTCTGTTTGAGACAAAAAGGATTCTCATGGCCAACTAAAGGTTATAATTATAGTTACTTAAAATAAACCCACTTTATCCCACCCCTCCTACAGCCCTTTGTCGGACTCTTGACAAAACACCGCTGAAAATGCGAAAACTGGAGTAGGATACTGTCATTAGGAGGGCATATAGTTTATTTGTGGCCCGAGCAGAATCATTTACGCCCGAGCGGATATCATTATTATCAATACACAAGGCCAAATTGTACAAATTCATTTAATAAGAAAAAAATGTCTAGCAGAGATGTAGCATGGAACTATGGTATTGAGAGTTGTTTCTACAATACGATCATCTTAACAAGAGCAAAAATTAAAAGAAAAAAAAAAGAGCAAAAAAAAGCTAATCCACCAAAATTCACGTAAACTCTGGCATTGAAATGGTATCTTCAGGATCTCGCTGGCCGAGCGAAGTTGTTTGACATCTCTGCAGCCAATCAGAATCAAGGCGGCAAATGCATTTTCAGCCTGGTAATTGGCCGCAAAAAGGCGCGTCTCACAGAGAGAGGGCAGTCAGTCATTTGGCCGCGCGCGTTAATAATATATAATACAGTTTTTTAGGAGAGCCTTAGCAACGACTACGGCAACGCCCACGAAGACTTCAAAGAAAAATAAACACTTGAGCGATCCCGAAACTCGTCTCGGTCCATAAACACGCAAAAAATTAAAGAACTTGGCCAATATCCAGCCATCATCATCAATCTCACGCTTGATCTATAACCCACATTTATTGGTCAGTAGGTTTGAAAGTGGACCGTGAGGTCATGGTAACAACAGATAAAAATAACCTTCGCTGAACGGGCGCGATCTAAAAATAGATTTCAAATAATTATCATGGGGCACAAGGATTCGTTCTCTTTTCTCATATTGTCTTGGCTAATGTAGAAACACACCCCCGTTTATTTATTTACAGTATTTATTTATCATTTATTCTCTGAAAGAAGTGAATTAATACTGCTGGCATTCGCTATTATGACAAATCCCATAATACAGTTCATTTTGGGGTCTTATTTGCACCACCCTACGAGCAGAGCCTCTCTAAAACTCACCAGAGGGCGAGAAAAAGAGAGTCGGCAGAAAACGTGTCAAGTCTTTTAGGTCGCCGCAGCCCACCTTTCTGGGCTAGTCACTCCAGCCAAACCGGTTTAGGCAGTGCGCGCATCATATTTTTGACAAGGCGTAGGTCAAAATGGAGCCTTCAGTACGAAAAACAACATGGCGTCTAGAAGTGCGATCGAGACTTGGCCTGGGTTTGAAACTGTCTCCAAGCACCGACTCGGGAATACTCAATAAAGACTTTTTGAAACTGTCTCCAAGCACCGACTCGGGAATACTCAATAAAGACTTAACACGATTTCTGCAGAGTCCTTTCTTTCTCGTCGAGCTAAGAAAGCCATGGAAAATTGGTCGTAGTAACGGGGCAGGGTCCAATAGCCCTTTTTCGATATATCAAAATTCAGCTTGATAGTAAGGCAGTGAGGACAAAGACAAAGGAAAGTGGATGATATGTAAATATTTTTCACGTTCATTCCAACGTGTTTCTAATGTTTTTGTGTTCACTGCCTCACTATCACGCTGAATATTTGATATTTCTAATTATGATGCAACGAATTGAATACTGTACCAGTACTTTAATTCTGCTGTAAATCAACCTTTTTACAGTTAATAATAATTATCATAATTTATTCTTTCATTCAACTTACAATATTTTACAATAAAATAAAAATCTTAACCAAGCCAAATTAGACATTACAAAAAATTACAAATTTCTATAAAATATTATTCTTTATATACGTGGTGTATAAAAAGTGTTCATTTCTATAATTCAAAAAGCAATCATTTCGACTAAAACTTATGAATTTAAAATACGACTTAAAAATTTCTATTTAATAGCTCCTTCAATTGTTTCGACGTCTACATCTATATTCCTAAAATAACATGATTCTCGCTTTACAATCTTTGATCCTCTCAGGCAAATCAGTGCAGATCTAAGGAGTACAAATGACGTTCTTGCACCGATCCAAGCAATTGTCTCAGCATAGTCCTGCCCTCTCTTTACTGCGATTAACTCTGCTAAACGTCTATGGAACATGAAGCATTCCTTTCCTTTCCCATCCCACCGTTTGTTGTGAAAACTAGAGGTGTAAATGTTCCATGCTCGACTTGAAGGACTCGACTTGAGTACTAGCGCTTTTTCTCGGTCTCATGCAAACGGTAGATATGTTGTAGTTCTAGGTCCCTGTAAGATTCAGCATTCGGTTGACATACCCTAACATCAAAAAAGGCTGATCTTTGGTGTTCCCAAAACCCACGTGCATGAATGTCCAATCTTGCATCTTGCGCTCTGTTAGACCCTCTCCTCAACTGCTCTCCAGAGACATCTTG
>NC_090883.1:27268031-27278031 GCF_036669925.1 Montipora capricornis | reverse complement strand
ATTAATTTAATTAACCAATTAAATTCGGTTTGAGGTTCCCAGAATAACGGAATAAAGAAGACAGGCACAAGGCCATCTCCCACCACCAGACGCCTAACATGATAAAAAAAAAAACAATTGAAGTCGCACGAGCGAAAAATAACTTCATCGAAAGAAACGTGTAATAAATAAAGGACATTACATTGCCGCGGATGTATGCAAATTTGATCTTAGAGACTTGCTAACATTGCTATCCACACGAGTCTCCCCGTGGATAATTAGCCCCCAATATGAAGAGTCTTCATCAAGTATGGATAAACATAGCGTTCTCTTATAAACAGCTGTAGGTTAAAAATCAAAGGGCTCCATGAGCTAAGTCGTAAATGTTGTGTTACAGTAGCTGGAGGTTCGTAATGGCAGAGTGCCTAATCGGCGTGGGTGGGTGGGTCGTGGGACCCTAACCCTAACCCTTATTTTTATCAACGACTGGAAATTCTCGAAAGAGACAAGACCTAAGACCTAGATAAATTTGGACTGAGCACTGAGGGAGCTAATATATATCTTCAAACAAACACGACCCATCACCTTCCTACCCAGGAACCACCCACCCACGCGATTTACCTTCACCCTCGTAATGCCTGGCAGCTCAGAATTGGCTGGAATTTTTATCAAGCTTTGAATGACATCTGTCAAAGTTAGGTGGTAGAAGCTTAAGGAAGCCATGACTAGGAGCCTACAACTTCGTTGTATTTGTGGAACGGCATTTTACAGACCGAGTTATTTTTAGATTGATTTTCCCGGGAAACCAGACCGTTCCAGCCAATCACAAGACTTGCATAAGACTTTATTACCCATGCGATTGAGAATGGCCAATCGTACAAGCGAAATCGTATTTAAAGGTGCTGTGTCATGGCAATGCAGTTATTGTTGTGTAGTTTACCAATTACTTACCCCTTCACGCTATGCAACTTAACTTTAACCCAGAAACTCATCTCAAAGCTTCGTAACAAAGAATGTTTTTCGAGCATACATAACGTAAGTTACAAAGCATCGGCAACGAGTGCGAGTTCTCGAAGTCGTGCTCCATGTATTTACTTAGGCGTATAATACGAGTTGCAGTCTGCAGAAAATACTCAATATGCTGATTTTCATATTTCTGTTCTGTTTTTCAACAAGAAATAAGCTTATGTAAGAATCAGAATTTTATAGGATCATGTATTGAGCTTGATAAGCTTAGCCCTTAGTCTTGTTTCCCAGGTCACTTCAAAGAAGAACACAAAGTGTTTGCGAAACTAAATTTTCACAAAAAATCCTTACTAAATTTCATCAAAATTGAATGAACCGTTCAACAATCCTGCAGGTTCCATCTTGAAGGACAGTGCGTGTAAAGATGAAAAAGGAAGTGATAGTTGATCAGATTGCAAAGAAAGACCTTATGAAAAGTGTTGAATTCAAATGAGCTAAAACGACACCAATTCTTTGGCAAAATATCAACATTTTAAGCTGCTTTTCAGGCTTGAAACCCCCAAAATCATTTGCCCAGCACTTGAGGATTGTTATTATATGATTATTACAGCTTTGAACTAAAAGAAACAGTTCTAAATCAAACGCAATTCCTTTTGACAAACTCGTACTCGCCGCTACGACGTTTCGCTGCAAACTCGTCGGAGACAGACTTGGCGGGACGAGTTGAGCACGTTGGGCTGCGCAGTAATCAAAATCCCAGAACTCTTACTCGAAGTCGTACTCGTTGTCAATGCTAACATTCTCTAATGTCGTGACACAGCCCATTTAAGAACTCGTCTAAAAATAGCTTGATCTTCGAAAATGCCATTCCATAGACCAAAGTATTAAGG
This sequence comes from Montipora capricornis, assembly GCF_036669925.1. Lineage (NCBI taxonomy): Eukaryota > Metazoa > Cnidaria > Anthozoa > Scleractinia > Acroporidae > Montipora > Montipora capricornis. The sequence continues at coordinate 27,276,196 of NC_090883.1, read as the reverse complement.
AAGCAATTCCTGCATGGTGGTAGCTGAAACAGGCTAATATACTAACTGATCACAGGGTAAAAACCAAAAAAGAAGAAAAAAAAAAACAATCAGAAAATTTAAATAACGAACAAAGCGTATTACTTTTGAAATCGAGTGCACCCTAAAGGTTGGTTTTCACTAGCGACAGAATCGAATAAGAATAACGAATAACGTTACCTAACCGTAATAACGAATAAGAGAGCTTATGATCTAGTGAAAACCAAAAATCGGAGTCATAAGGTCAACGGAATCGGAGTCGGAAGAATCAGAACGGTTCCATTTTCTTCCAATTCTGCTTAAGACTCCGTCGCTTACGATTCAGTAAAAACAAGATTGTCGGAGTCGGAAGCAGAAGCGGAAGCTAATCACAATATGCGAGCCCAGGCTCTTCAATTACTGTCTGCTGCGATGAACAAACGTCAACATAGTGTGGGCATGGAAAAAGGAAAGGAAAGGAAAGGAAAGGAACTTTAAGTGTCTAGTTGTTCTAGCGCTGGAGCACTAATTGGGGACACTGTAAACCGAAATTAGCAATCGACACAAATCAAGTCAAATGTTGGTTTTTGAGGAGAGGGGAAACCGGAGTACCCGGAGAAAACCTCTGGGTGCAGAGTAGAAAACCAACAAACTCAACCCAAATATGACGCCGAATCTGGGAATCGAACCCGGGCCACATTGGTTAGAGACAAGTGCTCTCAACACTGCGCCATTCCTGCACCCCCTGAGAAGGTTGGGGAGGGTGTACTTTGTCTTACGTGACTTCTTGTTTGTCTATTTCTACTGGGCAAACCTGCCCAGAGGGAAGGAGCACGAACAAGACTCGAGGTCTATGCGAGGTGCTCCACCCTACCCTATCCAGACCAGAAAGACCAGACCACAACACCGGGAACTACATGCCCTACTCTTTACGACAAGTGTGCGGGTTCTTTTACGTCCCACAGGATTATGAACATTGAAGGGTTGTGAGACGGGACCTCCGGCTTATCGTCCTTATCCGAGAAGACTAGAGAGTCTAACCATTTGCAGATGTAATTACAAAGGCAGCACTTTCTCCTCAGTTATTTAAAGACCCTGAGTGTTGGTCCGGCCGGAATTGAACTCACGACCTCCCGCGTGACAGCCCGGCCGGTGCTCAACCAACTGAGCCACCGGTGCGCGGTGGAGGAGGAGGAGGTGTAAGACGTTTCCCCATGTTATACGACAAGTCTTGCAATTTTTTAAAAAATAAGAACATGAAAAAGAATTCTTGGCAGGAGGTGGCCAAACAAGCTAGGCTTAAGACAGGTATGTAATGAAAGAGTCCAGTTGTATATACGGGACTGATTTGAGGAGGTTTTTTTTCTACCCCCGCTCCACCACTTTTGCGTCGTTGCGGGTCCAGAAAAAAACCTCTCTCAAATCAGTCCCGTATATACTACTGAACCGGTAAGTCTTGCAAAATAAGGAGAAGAAGGAACCAAAGAAGAAAACTCTGTTCAACGTCCATCATGTTTTTATTTCTTTGTTTTCACGCAAAAATTCCCACCTTGGCCGAACCCACTTCTCTTCTTTGTGATCAGCTTGTCCTACTCCGACAATCTAGTTTTCACTGGATCGTAAGCGATGGAATCGTACGCGGAAGGCAGTTTTCACTAGGGCATATGTGCTTACGACTCTTCTTACGACTCCTACTCCGATTTCGTCGTTCGTGAAAACCAGCCTTTAGCAAATGAACAATCCTGGGAAATAAAAAGTTAAAATCGGCGTGACAAATGGGGGGGGGGCGGGGGTGGCAAAGGAGGGCTTGGAATTTAGGGTAGCCACAACATTATGAGAGTCAAGAGTAACATGTTGGAAGTCCATCATTTCAACAATTGATAACTAATTCATTTATTCACGTTTTTTTTCTTGTTCGCCAAAGAAAGAAATTGACATTATCAATAAACCCGCTTTCAGTGTGCGTCACCACACATTGTTCTGTCACTCTTAGCCTGCGTAGCTGGAGGGATATTCTATCGCAGGTTTATTTATGCACTCGCGAGCACGATGGCTTTGGCTGCGTGTAGACCGCGACTGGCATGAGGACTACTAGTCTTGGATTTCCACTTGCCGCCAAAACACAACGAAGCAACTATCTATTAAAATAAAATATCCCGCCAGCTATTCAGGCCACTCTTATGTTGGGAAAAATATGCAGAAAGACGTGGAGTTAATACTCGGTCAGCATTTTCATTCCGTTACCATATACAGGCCAACTAAAATAAAATGGTGGGTCAATTTTTGGCGCTGCGTAGAGTAAATAATATCTTCTCAATATCCCTTGGGAATTTTTTTTTCACATCTTGGCGACGATTCTACGTCCAGTTGTTTCGATTGGACTAATAAGTGCAATTTTTGAATTGCAACTTTGCAGCAAGTTGTCTGTAGACTTCCGACGGACATCAAATGACCTGCTTAAACAACTACGGTAAGATGTAAGTGACCAATGAGAAACTCATAAAGTAAAGTACGATCGTCCGGGTGAGTGTAGTCCTGAGAAGGACTGTTTGAGATGACATTGAAACAGTCCTTCTCAGGACTACACTCACCCGGACGATCGTACTTTACTTTATGATATGACTCCTGGGTTCAAACCATTTACAATTTCAATGAGAAACTATTATCTATTTTCTTGCGGAATGCGTTACGCCACGCCGGAACACGATTTGGGTCAGCTTTTCGTTGGCCTTCCCTCCTCCCATTTTTCCTTCGTTGGGAAGGTACGGCTACTCGTAGGCTAATGCAGAGTTTTAAGATAAATTTGGGAAATGCTTCCCAGCCTGGAGCGCCTGGTTTCTTCCCAGAATCTGTTTAAGCCATCTGATAGCAAAGATACGTTCGGACAAATTCTTGCAGATATTGTCTGGGCGATGATAGTAGGGGAATAAATATAAGGATTTCTATGAACGTTCAAACTCAATTCAATGAAAATAATTAATTCAATAATCGGTCAGTAGAAAATGGTGTCTGATGGGCTAAGTGGGCCGGGCGGCTCTGGGGATGAGAATGAACAACTTCTCGTCCCCAGAGCCCAGCCGCCAACACCAGTCAAGTCAAGCAAGAAGCTCCACTCAAATGACAAATAGCGTAGCTGGTGTAAAACCGGCAAATTTATAGCAGATTGGAACAGGAACCATAGGGAACCAAAAAAAGAACGCATTTTAAAATTTCAAGTTTGTCATTCCGCTGGATTATTCTAATTAATGCGATCTTCAGATGCAAAGAACATCGCCCTCAGCTCCATCGTACGGCTCATTGGTTCTGGAGGCACCTTTCCACTACTGCAACTAGAAGTACTGTGCCTCTCCCTTGGCATCGCTGGTCAAAACCTGGCAGGGATTGTTAAAGCTAGCCTAGAAGGTATATTTAGCTGCTTTGATTTTCAATTTGGTAGCGGCTTTTGGTAATGGTATCCCTCAAGTTTCTCCCGGTTTATATGATAATTTCTCCTGTGACGCGATAGACCACGGACGATTTGTAAAGTAGTTCTCATTTTACCAAGAAAGATGGATACCACATCCTTCCGTTGGCAAACGTATTTACTTGTAATAAATTGAAAATCAAAAGCTCTTTATCAACATGTTTTTCTTGCATTTGCCTTTGGGTACGAGCATTTTCAACTAGCCGGATGAACACAAGAACTTGTTTGCTGCTAATGAGCAGTGGCAATTATGTAAATTTATGTCAAACTTACTCGACATTTCTTCCTGCTTAAGTGTTCCTCTACCGATCCATTTTATAGTGATAGAGTCTTGCCAAGAAAGATCAAGTGAGAGATCATCAAAGTTTCCCTTACTACATGTATGCTTCATTCAGATTTGTGAGAGTCTGAGAAGTTTCATGTACTTGGTATTTAAAGAAACATCGCAGATGAAGCGAAACGACCACAAAGGTACACACTAATGTATCCCTCAGATTTCTTTATAATTTATCCAGACCTAATTATGGCCCTCATTTTTACATGTACTTGAGGTGTGTTCCAAGGGTTCAGCAGTGTAGCAGCTTCTATTGTTTTTAAGTCTTAAGCCGTGCTCACACTCAATTTTGATTATGATCAACTGAAGTATGATTCAAAGGGTACTTTCTAAAGAAACTGTGGTGCTGCATCGGTGGGGAAGTAGTATACAAAAATTTGAATTTATCAACGGAGTTGATAATGTAAATTGGCCACCGTACAGAGATTCTAAAAGCTGACGTTTCGAGCGTTAGCCCTTCGTCAGAGCGAACGCGCTGACGAACGGCGAAAGCGCGAAACGTGAGCTTTTAGAATCTCTGGACGGGGGGCAATTTACATTATCAAAACCCTTGATAAAACCAAATTTTTGAAGTATGATTCAGGCTATCATACTCCATTCAATTTTATTCAATCATGGCTCTGTTCACATCTGCGAAAATTCAAATACAATATGCAGGGTGACCTAGCAGTGTGAGACAAAATGGCGTCGTACGGCGTGGCTGCCACGATTATCATCACCATGCTTGAGGCAAAAGAGAACCAAGGACAGCTTCCAAAAATAGAAGAAGACACCAAATAGCGATTATAAGTTTCGTCTGCTCATATACCACCACGTGTTCGCCATTCTGTTCAATTGCGCAGTGTAATTACTTCAAACAACCCCATTGAGATTGTTTGAAATTATTATAATCCAATCATAATCAAGAGCTGTAATTAGTTGATGTGAACCCATTTCCTATTTTATTCGATTATCATTCGATCATAATCGAGGCCTAATGTGAACACAGCTTAAGTTTAGTCTTTTGTTTTCGGCTAGGGTGACAAGCCAATCCCATTATAATGTTACGAGAGCTGCTACATCACCCCAAGGGTTACATGTAGATGGCCCTAATTTTCACTTTATGTTATTTAATTATGATACGTCATGAGATTCCTTTAAATTTATCCTTGGACAGCTGTCATGTAACTGGGACCCTTGCAGTGAAGTACAAGTATGAGTGCAGGTCTTCCAGTGAGCAATGCACACAAACACAACAAAAAGTACATGCAGTGTTGCATGATCACTCAGTGGGTTGGATGCCATTTAAGCTTAGCATAGACTTTAATTTCTGGAGCATCTTTGATTGATCTCTTTAAGTTTGGCACAAACAAGTCAGAGCATCTACATGCCTGCACATAACTGCTTGCTCTACTCAAGGGCTTTTCAGTGTCAATGACATATTGAACAATAATTTTACAAGACTCGTTTTAGAATCCCAACTGGCAGGAGACAGACCAGTTTGCTATTTACAAGGGCAACTGCAAAACTGAACAGGGACAACCCAAAACTACTTCAGCTAGTGGTCAGAGTGAGGCTGGAGACAGAAATTCTGGATTACAAGACCAGTCCACAAACCACTCATCATACTGCCTCCCCTTGCAACAACCACTCTGCCACTTTCACACGCTCCACATGGAAACTTTTAATAATTTGTTGACAATTAGTTGTATGTGTTTACCATTTTACTGGTAGCTGTTATTTATGGTCCGGGGCACTGCAGTAAGAGTCCTTGCACCTGTGCGCTATAGGTCAGATTATTTGATAAGCACTTTTGAGATAAAAAGAAATGTTTTTACTGTACTGGCTCTTACTGGTTTGGTAAGAGATACCTACATTTTTTATATAATGTTGGTTGGACTTTCTGTGCTCATTAATACAGTTGCATCAAGTGTAAACTGTTGGTCCATATTTGGATAATGACAGAGTTGTGATGAAATTATTTTTATTCAATTCTTTGCTTGTGCAGTCTAGAAGTAAATGTTAGGCAAATTTGTGCAAACATAATTCATTCATTGCCCACGCACCACTAAGCACCGACTTCCTAAACATAAAGTTTAGCCAAAATTACCATAATTTGTATTGGGATGAGCATTTGGCTGTAAAATAATTTATGGTAATCACTGTTAATACTCAGTGTTTATATTGTAAACCATTTCAGTTGTCTGTCAATTGGAAATGAAATCATGGCACAAGGAGGAGTATCTGTAGAAGCAGAGGAGAATTTTGCCCAAAGCAAGGAAGCACTGGACATTACTCTTTTAGGGAGTGAATGGAATTCATCTGCTGGGGGGTTGTCAACATTAAACAGAGAGTTTGCAATTCATCTGTCACAACAGCCGCATATGTCAGAGTTTCTGTGTTGGTCCCAGAGGGTGCTTGCAAAGATGAAGAAAAAAAGGCAGCCCAAAATTTTGGGATCAATGTTCTTGATGCATGTCAACAACCAGGCTTCAGTGAACCTCTTGACTGGTTGTGCTTTCCACCTCAAGATCACAGAATAGATGTTGTTGTTGGCCATGGTGTGAAACTTGGCCGGCAAGTTAACGTCATAAAACGTTCTCCACAATTTCAAAATTGTAAATGGGTGCATGTGGTGCATACTGCTCCAGAAGACCTCAGCAAATATAAGGGTTATGCTAATCCTGCTTCAAGAGGTGAACAGAAGCACTGGGATGAGGTTGGTCTTTGCAAGTATGCTGACCTTGTTGTTCCAGTGGGACCAAGACTTAAAAAGGCTTATTCTTCCTATTTGCAGGGGTGTAAGAAGGTTGAGGATATTTTTGAAATAGTTCCGGGTCTATTTAATAGGGAATTTGGGGATTTAGTGCAACAGGCCAAAGTTGAGAGTGATGATGATTTCAAGGTGTTGTTGTGTGGGCGTGGAGATGATGAGGACTTTGAGCTGAAGGGATATGACATTGCTGTTAAGGCATTTGCTGATGAACGCCTAAAAGGAAAAGGTTATTATCTTCTGTTTGTGGGTGCCCCTGATGGGAAGCAGGATGAGGTCAGGAGAAGACTTCTCAACTGTGGAATTACTGATGAACAGCTGACAGTGCGAAAATTTGTACAGAGCCGTTCAAGAATGAGGGATCTCTTTAGTGAAGTTGACCTTGTCATCATGCCTTCAAAATCAGAGGGATTTGGTCTTGTTGCTCTTGAAGCCTTATCAGCAAGTTTACCAGTGCTTGTGGGGAGAAATTCAGGGTTTGCAAGAACAGTCCAAAGCATTCCCTTTGGAGCATACAGCATAGTTGATTCAGATGATCCTGTCAAATGGGCTGAAGCAATTGAGGGTGTTGGTGTTAGACACAGAGTGTGCCTTGAAGAAAGCAAATTACTGAGAGAAGCTTATGGTCAGGAGTACTGTTGGAAAAGACAATGTGAAGCACTTGTTGACAAGTTATGGAGTATGGTTCATGGTATGGTAATTAATATCTACACTTTGTACATATTTTGTGTTCTGACATTAAGGTGCACCTAAACTCAAATATTGTTGGTTTCTTATGTTCTCCTCATCCAAAGCAAATATATCTCACCATGGTTACCCAAAATCTTGATTTTTCTGTGTCATGCAAGCCACATTAAGTTGGCAGAACTAGCAGTAATTTGGACCCATGACCATTTTGTAAAAGGCATGGGTCTATTCTTAATTTTAAGTCACAAGCTGCTTTTCATTCCTGTTTTCAAAGACATTTTGCTTATTTTTACAGAGCAGTTTGTGATGTAAAATCATGAATAGACCCATGCCTCTCACATCACGGTCTGCTAGTTTTGATAACTTAGTGCATCTTGTCTGGCAGATAAAAAGCAAAACTTTGAAATAAGAATGATAAAACATGTTACTTTGCTGTTGGTGGGGAGAAAAGTATTGTAGATGAAAAATTATTGATTTTAGGTGCACTTTAAAGTTTCTGTTCCCAGAGGACCTTTTGGCTTTTTTTCAGTTCTGTGATTCAGAAGTTAGGGGCAGATTCATTTTTTGACTGAATATCCATCCCGATTTAAACAATAACAAGGAATTCTGTCCCATCGTGTACACATTAAAATCATCCAAAAAAAAAAAATCACTTCCCTTTTTTCTTCAGAATTTGAAAGTGTGTTTGCTTAACACCTGACGGGCAAAAGTTTGAACTTTCACTTTTATCCAAAGTCCATTCACTTTGAATGTAAGTTTTGGATTTCACGGTCCGCCATTACTCATGTTCAAAACTGACTGATTGGACCTCAGAGGGTTGGTTCCCCAGGGGGGTGGGGGGGGGGGGGGGTACTTTAGGAATTTCTGGGTGGGATGTGCTGCTGGGAACCTGGAACCCGTAGCCTATACCAGAGCTAGTTCAGCTGAATTTT
>NC_090883.1:27250531-27258031 GCF_036669925.1 Montipora capricornis | reverse complement strand
AACTTGGATGCTCAATATGAATTCATTTTTAGATATTAAAAAACATATTCAGCGGAACCTCACTGAAAGTAAAGATCACTTTTGTATGAAAACATTAATTGTTATACTGTACTCTGCAGCAAAATGGTGAAATGCATGTTTAAAAAAGGAAATGCCCTTTTGGTAGCTGTGGGATTTCCATTCAGCAGAAAGGATTATTTTTCCTTAATTATAACTTTACAAAATTAATGTATTTGGTCTAATTTCAGGATTGAATGCAAATGAGATAAGACAACGATCAAAGCTACCATTACCTGTAGTGACTAAGAAGAAAGAGCTGGGCAAGAATAAGGTTTCAGGAACATGTAGAGAGGAACTTTCTTTGCCTGAATTTGGAGGTAGGAGAAGTGTTTTAGCAGTGCCAGTGTGAGCCAGAGTAGATGTTTTAGAAAAACTGCCCCTTTGACAATAATTATTTTTTCTGGCAGCATACATATGGTCAGTTATTTCTCACAAAGTTTGTCATCTGCAATCTAAGCCCCCTGCAAGACACATATAAGCATATTTTAAGTTAAGTGATGGGAGTTAGAAGTAATAATTTACTGTTAAGGTCATTGGTTCAAGGTGTCAGTTTCTTAAAGCGTTCTTATTTCGCCACTGTTTGTGCCATACTAATCGATTTTTCACCTGTGGATTGAGCAAGAGCAGGAATGTGCATGCACAATGGAAAGGCTTCTGATGTTCATCAATTTTTCTTAAGGGTGACAAACAATAATGTACTGAAAATAATAATTACTTGATTCTAATTGGACAATTTTTGTCCCAAGTTGTACTCTGCAGAGTCCCAATTACACTGTAGGTTACCGGTACTTATATAATTATTGTAACCAACACATATAGTTTTACATTACGTACAGCAGGGCTGCAAATAATTTTTTTCCTTTTGAAAGGACATATGTCCTGCTAAGACACTTTCTTGGTCGGACAAAGCGAAATTTTGGTCGGACATCACCTAGAAAAGGCTCTAACATATATCATTCAAAATTATCGCGCTATTACATTCTAGGGATCGGGCCCGGGCCATTTGATTTGTGTTTTCTATAAAATATTATTATCAGACGCATTCCGACGAGAAAACAATACTGGCGCGAAATTTCTAAGAATTGCTTTTAGTGGTTGTTTACCATGCATTTACCAAAAAATTCGAAAATTTTGGTTGGAATGTAAATGGTAAGCCATTTGCATTCCCCCATGATTTTGCCTCCCTCCAGACTCTCTCGGTAAACTTGAACGAATTTTGTAAATGGTACGCGTCAATCCCAACTAAATTTCCCATTTGGGAGTTTTTGCTTGCCATTTGAACAAACGTAGTGCCAACCGGTTTCTGCTAGTAAATGATGGTAAACAACCAGTGTCATAGCGCAATTTTACTGTGATAACTCTCGAAAAATGTAAAAAAAGAAACATCTCGCTTCTTTTCGAAAAGCATATACGGTAAAAACTACGCTAACGTCAGAAACTTTCGTGACTTTGAGATCGACCGCAAAGCCATAAGATTGGCCGTATTTATACTAGAGGACGTCAAAGAATTCTCAGACGTCTAAGACATCTAGTATAAATACGGCCATTCACTCAAGGTAGATTTTTATATTTTTTCTGACTGTAACATGATTCACGATGAAAAAAAAATGTCCAGACACATTGTCCGATCACAGTTGGGCTTTCAACATTGATAAAGGCAGTGTAAATGCCTCTGGTCGCACGACCCCCGAACCTCATTTCCATGTCATCAAATTGGGACAGAATTTGTCCTAGTTCGGTGACTGAACATTACGTTCGAGGGAGTTTCTGATTGGACAAATTGAAAACCCGGTGCTCAACAGATGTTGCGACAAGCAGCGTTGTTTGACTTAATTTGGCCCGAGAGGAAAAGACCAAGCTTGTGTGTTGCTTTAGTGCCTTCACGCACTATAACGGCTTTGACAACGTGAAAAGATCCACTTTAACCCTTTCACTCCTGTGGGGTTCCCCATTGACGAGTAAAATCGTCTGGCGTTAGACAGTAAAATCTATAAGTCTCATTGGCCCTTACAGGATTGAAAGGGTCTGGGAAAGGAGGAGTTAGGACAGATAAAAGTTTCTCGCATTTCGAAGTCTTCCATTCTGCACTTTAGGCAGTCATCTCTAGCTCTTTGCAACAATAAAGTTTCGCACTGAGGGAAAACAATTCATCAAATAAATCAATCTTATGCACCTGAAATCAATACAATGTCGTTAAAATTGCTCCAAAATTATTAAAGCTGTTGAAGTGAATAGCCATCACTGTAATCTCAATTTTCAGGAATGTTTGTTGATGTCCTTTATTGCGTCCCGTGGCCAAACTAGTTTGACGAGAATGCTGAACTGTGTCTACGCATGGAAATGAGGTTCTGGGTTTGTGCGACCAGAGGCTTTTTTTTTCGTCCTTGAGTGTTGATTTAGAGTCGCTAAGCGTTCTCTTCGACCTTGAAAAAATAAAGTCCTCTGGCACCCAGGGTATTGTTAAGCAAACACATTGTCAAAATCTGAAAAAAAAAGAAGGTGAATTTTTTTTTTCTTTTATCACAGGGGCACTTTAAAGGACGTGTGTCCTGCTAGTGTCGTTTGATCACCGTAAATTTACAAGTTCTTATCTTATTTTCAGACACTTTCGTGAAGCTCCTAATCAGTGTATCAGGCCTAACTGAAGAACAAAAGGGAGAAGTCTACAATTTTTTAATACCCCAAGTCCAAACGTTTGTGAAATCCCACGACTATTCCTCAAATAAACGGAAAGGAGTGAGAGCCTTGACTGATTTTATCAACAAAGCCTACGAGGTATCCTTAATAGCTGTCAACGTGGGCTCTCTTGAAATCACTGTGGATTGCCCTACCTTAAAAAGTCTTGAGCATCTGTGGAATGATTATGTCTCTGGTCACCTCAATAAAGTGGCAGAACGATATCTTGTGACAGCTGAAATGAAGAAGAAAGTTGGCCTGGAGACAATAAACCTGAAAACAACCATAGACGAGGAAAACTACTTGGCCTGCAAGAAATATCTTACCAAAATGCCAGGTACTTGTTCATGTAAATATTTGATCATGACAAAGTGATCAAAAGAGTGTGATTTTGGATGTAGTGTTTAAGAAACGAGCAGCGGTGTTTTATCGGGTTTAAAAGCATGAGGCGTAGCCGAGTGTTTTAAGACCCCATAAAACACTTGCTGCGAGATTTTGAACGGCTTCAAAAACATTCCGCAAACTGAAGCGAGTCCCTCGGAGTCCGAACAAAGGTTCAACTTATGAGGGGAAGATATTAGCATACAAGAAAAACAATTGGACCAAAAAGCAGCATGGTAATTTTAAAAGCAATTTTTTTCCCTTCAGTCCTGTCTTTGTTGCGTGGTTGAAGAAGGTTGGTTAAAGATGCTGTGTAAGAGTAAGTTCAAAGAATTGAAAACTGCTGATGAAGAAAAAGCCTTGTTGGAAAAATCATTTCCAAAATTAACATGATATGTCACAAACTGATCTTTTAATATTTTCGCATAGTGGCAAATGCAAGGCTGAACAAACAAGCGCTAACAAAGAAGCAGGGTTCGGCGTGGAACGGGACAAAATTAGATACAAACATTATTTAACATGACAGCAGAGCCGTTGAATTTTTTGGAATTTTTTTCGAAGGAGGATGAGTAAAAGTATCCGCCCAGAAGTTTGTAATGGCTGAAAATTCGATGAAAATGATTAGGACTATTTTATAAAGATCGCTAGTGATCTTTATATAAATGTCACTTGTCTAGTGATCTTTATATAAAGATCACTTAGGTGACCTCTATATAAAGAGCACTAGTGAGCTTTACATAAAGGTCACTAGTGACCTTGTTTGCACTTTTAGCCCTGCACTCCCCTGGGACTGAAATAAAAAATGCCAGTGGTCTTTTGAAAATGATCATAGATTACCAAGTATGAAGTTTCATGTTAGGCTCATGAATTAAGTGGGCTCATTAATTAAGCCAAGCTGCACCTGTAAGAATCTGCAATGTACATGCAGACTTTTGTTTATGAAAATAGGTACTTTAATAATTAGTAGATAATGCCTTAATGCTGAAAATTAAATCAGTAAACCTGGTTGAGAGACAAAGTACTTGAACATACATGTAAGTTTTTGTTATCCTCACTGTTTTAATTTCCTTATGCCAGACTAGTTTGCCCAGTGCATTGTGTTTGTTTCTGTCCCTAGACTTGATATCTTTCACAAATTATCGAGCTCAAGCTCTGCCCTTTCATGAGGCAGTAAGGGCATTATAGAACATTTGCATAATTAAAGGTGCTAGGTCACGCTATTTTAGGTAATTTTGTTTAATTTTGTTAATTATGAGCTCTAAACGTCAAATTGGCAGAGCAAGAGTCTTTCATTTGCAAATCACGGCTACATAACAACTGAGAATGATTTTCCAGCTGTGTAAATGACATTTTGATATAGACTGATATAAATTTGAAAAAAGGTGGGCCGACGTTTTTCAAATTTACCCAAATTCAATCCATTTCAATCCTCTCCAGTTTTGTCCATCCATGTCCCTTCTTGGCTTCCCTGCGTTTTGTTAGAGTTCTTTTATAGTTTTGAACAGTTATTTTGATATTTTAGTTAATTCTACGACCATTCGATCAGTGCTGAAATTGCCTAAAATTGCGTGACCTAGCCCCTTTAATACAGTGAATGTTCAGAAGAAATTTATCACTGAAAAGTTAACCACCAACTCTCTCTAATCCAAATGGTAACATGTCCTTATTTTCAGGAGAAGCACGCAGTGCTTTGTTATCCTCTCAACAAGGTTTACTTGATCAGGGATCCAGCACAAGTGAGATGAACACGTCTGCAGATTACACGGCTGTAAGTTCCTTTCATTATTAGACATCAGGAAGTTGTAAAAATTTAAAAGGATTTCTAAGAGAGCATCCATGGGTGTGCGTGAAAAGCAAAATACACACAATGTTAAAAATACAAAAGATTTGGAATGCAAAAAAGAACCCAAACAAACAAACAGAAAAAAAAATGTTCGTTTTTATCCTGGCATGCATGAAGGTATCAAACCTGGTTTATTACTGTGTTGCTATCATACTTGTATAAGTGGTGTAACAAATTGGTTATAGTCTTGCAGTTTGCATTTGGAGGTTTGCCTTTTTGTGCATTGACCGTCATGAAAGTGAATCCCTCGTAAAGATACATTTCTATACATGTAAGTTCCGAAAGAACAATATTGTGGAACAGCTTTTCATTTGCAATCATTTACGTTCCAAGGGTCTTGCAATACTATTACATGTGAATGAATATGAAATCAATTCTGATTTATAGCGTTTCCCCCCTATTCTCGATTTTTTTACAATTTGTAACTTCATAAGGGTTTTTGCCAAGTAAATCAACTACATTTTCAGTTGTCCCAAGTATCTCATCAATTCACGAAAGTTCTCAAGATACATGGTGTAAGCTCTCATATTCAAGTCTCCTGTACTGTGGCTCATCATTACATATTGGAGCATTTGAACTAGTGAATGCAAGCAAAATTTAAAGGTTCAACTCCAGTTTGGAACTCTGCAAATTTTCCATGCATGCCCAAATCATTTACGGTAATTGAGTCTCTTCAGATTTGTTAGTGATATTCTTGGTTTTTCCAAGGTCTTAGATTCTACGTCTTGATGAAAAATTATATTCACCTTGAAGTAATTGGTAGTGAAGGTTCCTTGGTAGCTTCCTTCACATCCTATTTATTTAGCAGAAGGCACGGGTTGGAAATTGAATGATAATTCATCCAAATTTATTTTTTCCCGTTATATCAGGGCCCAGTTATTCAAAAGCCTGTTAACACTAATTTGGGATTAAATGCCAACCATGGTTTGAATTTTGCCCTTCAGTAAAATTGAAGGCTACACTGTAACTCTCTTGAAGAAAGATTTTCGATCCGTAAATGGACTGAAAGAAAAGTTTCCACTAATCCAGGATTAGCTAAATCTGGCTTGGAACAACTGGGCCCTGGTGTCCCCAAAGACGTAACTTTGGGATCCTAATTATATTCATTTGTTTGTTTGTTTATTGATGACATAACATACATGTAGTTCTTAGTCAAACAATGATAATGACAAAGCTGAGGAAGACCTGAATGAGTTGTACAAGAGATCCTTCATTGGTGAAAGTACAAAACTGAAAGTAGTGGACCAGGAGAAGCAGCGGGGGCTGTAGTTCTCCCCCACCCCCTTCCTTGAATTCCCCTCTCTGAAACGACATGTTCAAGAAGTCTATCATCTACTGGATTTTTCCCCAAAATAAGACAGAAATTGTTTGCCATTGGCACAATCATGTGTCAACCTAATTGAGTTTTCAGACTTTTCTTGGGGGAAAATGAAAGTACATGTACAGGCCGGAGAATGTGATTTAGCTTCCTGGAACGTTTGGCAAAATAACTTAAAAGTGACTTCACAATTAACATTGTGAAAAAAAAAAATTTGAAGGGGGGGGGGGGGGGTGTTTTTATTTCAAAGTGCCCCTTCACGTCTTCACGTGGATTGTAGTATTTTCATAAGTGTTGGTGTCAGGTTCTACCAGTAATAAAGAGAGGCCACATGTGCTATAGGCATTACTTTCTTAAGTGAATCAAAATAATTTAAAATAGGCAACTCAGACTGAAGTTGATTAGCCAGGAGATCAAGTTGACCTTATCTCTCTCTCACTTCTGTAAAGTTACATTTAACCCTTACAAGATCACAGAAAAGCAATGGATGACAATCCTTGTGTCAGGATATTTACATTTTTGTTTGCCATCAGGTCAAGGAACAGGAAACAAGTTGGGCTATTAGAATGGAAAAGGCTAAAGTAAGTTCACAATGAAATGGATTTTTATCAGGAATATAATCCCCTTATAGTCACATTACCTTTGACGGTCTTCAAATCCTCTGCCCCAAACTGAAACTTGAGAATACTAGTGTGGAGGAGATCAGTCCCTTCATTGCAGACTCCCACAACAGCGTTACAAGAGAGACCATAGACGCATGGATTGATTAGCGCATTATTTTCTTGTTCTTAATTCTGTTGTTTATAAAGTAGTCCAAATTTTTTTTTCCGGTCTTTATCAAGATAGTACTTCTCTTTTTTTTCATTGGCACTGTGTTAGGGCTTGAAATTCTAAACTGGCTTCTCTTGACTTTTACGACATGGTCATGTTGAAAAATTAATGTACCTTGTAAGAATATTCTACACAAACACGCTCCCTTAAGAACGGTCTCGAATCGTATGAGCAAGCAGTTTTCTAAGCCCTGGATAAAGAGTGGCTTGAAAAAATCAACCAAGGTCAACAATTTCTTTCTTCAATCGGGTAACCTTGTAAAATACAGACTTTATAGGAACAGAATATGTACTCTTACTAGATTGAGTAAAAAGAACTATTTTCACGCTTTCTTCTCTGACAATGTAAATAACTTGAAGAATACCTGGAACGGAATTAATAGCCTAATCAA
>NC_090883.1:27238031-27245531 GCF_036669925.1 Montipora capricornis | reverse complement strand
TCACGAAAGTAAAGGAAAAGAACTTTAAAAACATGCATTCACTTTGAACTTAAGTTCGTAGGGTAATAAAAACATTAAAAAGAAACAGTCCCATTAAATTTACGCAACGGTTCGTCCTCGAGTTTTCCAAACTTTCAGCCACTAGTCTACTCGATCAGCTACCTTTTCCAGAGCTTTTCCATCCTCCCGCTCACTTCTCTTTGAAGTTTCATGATGATTCGGAAATAAATGTGCCATTCTTTTGCCGGCCTGGAATTTTTTCCTCGGCGTTTTTGTCGCCATGTTATTTTAACTGATGCTTGAAAAATTTGTATGGAAATCAATTTGACTAGTGCACGACTGATAAAACCTCGCGAATATCACTCGTGCAGTAGTCTACTTGACTTTCATAAATATTTTAAATCAATTTTGACTGATCACGATCTTCTCTGATCCAACGCTGTGCAAGACTTATCGTCCACGGTTTTTGCAAAGGTTTTAAAACCTCAACTTCACTAATGCTCGAAGTAATACGTGACATATTACAGTCGCGTTACCTGCGCAGTAACGTTGCGCACAAACAATTAGCGCGAACGTCCTTAATTCAGTTAAATTTCTGCATAACTCACTGAATAAATATACTATCTAGCCCAAGTTTGCTTAGCCATTTGTGCGTGGGGTTAGAATACATACATGTATTCGTTAAAAGACGGTCAGAAAGGGCAACACTTGGCAGTATTAAAACTTACAATCCATGGCCCTGATCTTTCTCTAATCTTCACACCAGTTTGCTAGTGAGATCATAACAAAATGAATGCGGGTGAAGCCCAAATTGCTTTCTCTTGGCAATGTTGCTTAGCATCACTTTCAGCCAGTGCTGGACACCAGAATTTATATCTTGATTTTACATTGTTTTCTTTCCCCAGTTTTTGTTAACACCGCTGCACCTTGCTTGTTGGTATGGACATAAATATGTTGTGAAGCTCTTGCTAGATCATAATGCAGATGTCAATGCCTTAGACAGGGTAAGAAAGAAGAGAAGAGTTGACTCTCAGTTGATGTTCCTCCTAGTCTACTGCTACTACTGTTCACTAAATGCCACAATGACACATAAGAACGTCATTTTAAGTATAAAAGTTGTTGTCGTATTAATGACCATTAGCAGCAGTAAACTTACAGATGTGAGGATATTTAGTGACTCTTCAGTTGATCTTCAGTGCACCCTTCGATCATTTCCATTAACATTGGATGAGACTTAGCATGATTGGAAGGATATAAAAATATATTCGTACAGATAGGAGGGTTTTCTCCGATGAGACCGTAGGGTTTACAGTGTTCTTACCTCTCACAGGTTCGGTGATGTGCTGTGCAGGTCGTGTCACAATTATTAGAGGAATGAGGATTATTTATAGTATGGAGTGAACTCTGCCTCTGCAGTTCTCAAATAATGCAAATGCATAAAATAATTATTAAAAGAAAGACAAGAATGAATAAAACGGATTAACGGATTAACTTCTCTTTCTCTTCTTTAGTTTCAGTTTACTCCTCTGCAGAAAGCTGAACGCCACAATCATCAGTCCATAATTCAGCAGCTCCTGGACCACGATGGAAAACCAAGTCTTCAGCAACCCGTAAGTGATTTAAAATTTACCCGTCTTGCGAGAAATACTTTAGGCAATAAGACAATAACGTGAATTTTGCGCGGAATTAATTTACTGTCTTGATCTTTGGAGCTTTGATTTTTATCTAAAGACTGTTTATTTTGAGTGTTAGTTTTGGATTTCACGGTCCGCCGTTACTCACGTTCAAAACTGAGCGATTCGACCTCAGAGGGTTGGATCGAGGGAAAGTGACGTCATTTACTCACTGGCTTAAAATTTCAGCGTGTAAACGCAACTTATTTTATATGCAAAACACGAGTTTAAAAATCTGAAAGCTCGAAACTCCCGTGCTGCATATTAATTCAGCCGCGTACACACGCATTGCATTCTTAAACTAGTGACTCTTTGACGTCATTTTATCCTCGACCCAGCTCTCTCAAAATTTAAGTTAGTAATGGCGGACCAATAAATAAGAAAATTCCAGTTAAAATAAGCAGGTGTCTTTTTTATATCAGAACTTAAGACTTGGGTCACTTAGTGTTTAGTTAACATAGTTTTGAAATCCAAAGGAAAAAAATAATTGTTTTTGTGGTCGTAGTATTGCACACAGGAACATCTAAAACCAAGTAACTTAATTTAAATTTTCTTTGTTTTAGATGTTCTAGTGCGCAATTTGCTCTCTAGTAAGGCGGCTTTTGTACCACGTGATCGCCAGCTGCAAAGGCCCCATTGTACTTACTGTACACAGGTTAGCAACGGGTAAGCAAATGATCAGCTTGAATGGGTCAAAACACCTTAAAAACTTACGTTAGCTAAGGTGGCTTGCGCGATGGAGCGCACGCAAAACTTATAAACTGAAATAGCGCGCGTGTGACACTTTGCCGTAAATAATTAAAACTGTGTTGTATGCTACAGCCACAACGCTACGTGCCAAGTTGGAAAAATGCGTTACATACCATTTAAAAAATATTTACATTTATGTCACTGCCACTTACAGTTTAGTTCCGCCGAATGTAAATTCGTCACTTAAATACGAAAGATGTAAACTGGTTTTTGAACTTAACTCAGACCATTTTTCTAACTGACTTGGAGATGGTCAACTGAGACGCATAAATGTCCCAAAGGAAGAAGACTGGGGCTTTTATCAAAAAGTCT
This sequence comes from Montipora capricornis, assembly GCF_036669925.1. Taxonomy (NCBI): domain Eukaryota; kingdom Metazoa; phylum Cnidaria; class Anthozoa; order Scleractinia; family Acroporidae; genus Montipora; species Montipora capricornis. The sequence goes on along the minus strand of NC_090883.1, from coordinate 27,242,796 downwards.
AATTCAAAGGGAAGGCTTGCGTGGACCTCGTTATCCATGGCGTAAATACTGTTGTTACTTAATTAATTGATGCTTCACACGTTTTGTTGCAGCTCAGTCTCAGGACATCTACAAAAAGGGCTTTTTTGCGCACGGACAGCTATTCAGGATTTAATCTACTACAGGCAGCTGTCTTACAGGGAGACTCTGACAGTGTTTATAAAGCAAGTAACTATCTAGAGAACTTTGTGGAAGAGATGAAATCTCAAACAATAAGTAATAACGCGTCCATTTTCCGTGGCAAATCAGCAGTTGATATTCTATCAGCCCTTGATTGCAGAAAACCAGGTCATGCTGATATTGAAAAACTGTACCAAAGATTGGTTGAGATTGACGAAACACTAAATGAGCTGCACTCGTGCGCCAAGAGCGGCGATGTAGAGAAGGTGATTGAGCTCGTTTTGAATGATGGTATTGATGTCAATGTCGCTGCAAAGAGCAAGATCACACCATTGCTGTTGGCAAGTCCGATGTCTTCTGGTGTGTTAATCAAGACCCTGATTGATCTTGGGGCAGACGTAAATGCTCAAACAGCCCCAGGTAAAAAGGGACCTTTGCTTTTTGCAGCTTCTAGCAATAATTATGTGGTGACTGGAATGCTTTTGGAGCATGGAGCTGATGTGAATATTCAGGACAATGAGGGAAATTCACCGCTGTTGTTGTCTGTCCGTCAAGGCTTCTTCAGCATTTCACAGTTGCTTGTTAATGCTGGATTTCACACCAAACTGAGAACTTCTTTATAAAACAGTCACGCCAAAGTACGTACCTCCCTTCAAGCTATTGCTTGAAAACAAGGCAGATGTGAATAAACAAGACCGATGGGCGGGAGAAACTCGTCTTCATAAAGCAGTCACGCGAAAGGACGTACCTCTCGTCAAGCTATTGCTTGAAAACAAGGCAGATGTGAATATTCGAGACTGGTCGGGAGGAGCCCCTCTTCATAAAGCAGTCAGGCAAAAGGACGTACCTCTCGTCAAGCTATTGCTTGAAAACAAGGCGGATGTGGATATTCCAGTCAAAAACGGAGAAACCCTTCTTCATAAAGCAGTCAAGCAAAAAAACGTACCTCTCGTCAAGCTATTGCTTGAAAACAAGGCGGGTGTGGATATTCAAGGCGAATACGGAGAAACCCCTCTTCATAAAGCAGTCAGGCAAAAGGACGTACCTCTCGTCAAGCTATTGCTTGAAAAGAAGGCAGATGCGAATATTCGAGAATGTTCGGGAGGAACCCCTCTTCATAAAGCAGTCACGCAAAAGGACGTACCTCTCGTCAAGCTATTGCTTGAAAACAAGGCGATTGTGAATTTTGTAGACCAGTCGGGACAAACCCCGCTTCATAAAGCAGTCACCCAAAAGGACGTACCGCTCGTCAAGCTATTGCTTGAAAACAAGGCGATTGTGAATTTGCCAGACGGGGCCGAGGGAAATACTCCTCTTCATCTATGCGCTCTCTATGGGTTTTCTGAGATTTCACAGTTGTTGATTAAATCCGGATGCAATATCAACCTGAGGAACTACAGTGGAGAGACCCCTTGTGATATTCAGCAGAGATTTCCCCTCAAACGGGTCACCAAAGGAAAAGAATTATCATGGGTTGAGCCGATGAAGACATTTCATGATGTCGAGCCCAAAACTTCTTTACTACGTTGGGACAGCGACAAAATCTTAGAAGAGGATGTGCGAAAGGCTGAAGACAAATGGCAGCGCAAAGAGGTCTTAATGAAGAAGAAACAAGAGTTATCTTCACGCGAGGAAGAGTCACAAGCTCGAGTTACACAACAACCGGAAATGACTAAAGAAGCCAAAAAAAAGAACAAACAAGGTGCAATCTAATGTGAATGTGCGTCACGTAATGAGCATACTTGTGATCACTTTACCAAGAAAGAGACTCTTTGTCACTTTTTAAACAATACTAATTTCGTGGGTTGAAATATATGAATTGGTCATATTCACTGATAACTTTATCTCAAATTCATCGGAAGTCTTAGTCTTACGGAGCTTCGTCCTCAAACAAGGTGCCAAATCAACCAGCTGAGAAATTTGGTTTGGCCTATGCGCTCTTTCAGGTATACATAGAATACCAAAGACACATATTAGATTGGCTGAAGAAAACAATGGACACAGAACAAACAAACATCAGATATAGTAGACCCCAACCTTCAACTCAATACCGCGAATACCAACCCATTGGAATTAGGGGTCACAAATAGCTGTGTGGTTTCTGGAAACGAAATGGTGTGGAATTCTTTGCCCCTCGATCGTTGAATGGCCATGCGCCTTTGAGTCAAATAGGGAGACGTTACAATCATCAACCGCACAGCCACTCTGAACGTTCAAGGAAACTGTTTAAGTGGCATAGATTTATTCTATTTCATTAACTTCTGAGACCCGAGTGAAGTTAATCCTTAACTTTCAAAACAAAGATGCATTTGATGCGCTGTAGTATTTTGTACCTTTCTCTTTGTTGTTCCCTTCAGTCTGTATGTTCACTAGGCCTTCCCAAGCCGTCACGCCATCACATCTCTCCCCAATCTGCAAATAATGTGTCAAGGGTGCTGCTGCTCAATACTGCTCTAGTGCTATATGGTGCTAAAGACGAAAAAACAACACCGTGTCTCTGAATTAAATTCTCATGACTATTCTCAATTTTCATTTTTTTGTTTGCCGTCGCTCTAGCGTATCACTGCGTCGCTAGGACATTTAGGTTTCCCTTGAGTTTCGCGGGGCTAAATCTCCCTTCTCCGTACTTTTTGAGCCAATTCCTCCAAACGTTTACCTCAAAACGCCTTGAAGTATACATACCTGAATAAGAATTCCCAAATTAAACAAGACTTACCTGGAAGTTGAAGTTTGTTTGGTATTCTAACGATCCAAAAAAAGAGATACTGAGGGATTACGTGAGATTGAGCATGTGACCAAGATCCATGTTTCAAAGAATGGCGAGTGACTAGGTATCAAATGTAGTAGGGAGGGTATACGAGGGAGGGCACGTAATCCCTCAGTATCTCCTTGGATCGGTAGAATTCCAATCAAACTTCAACTTCCAGGTAAGTCTTGTTTAATTTGGGAATTCTACCTCACCAATTCGATACCATTCGGGATCACGTGAGATGTTCAAAGTTTGCTAGTCATGAGCCAGCTGTAATGAGTGTCAATGCATAATCATTTAATAACTATAGTATACTATAGAACAAGCTCAATGTCACCAATGGAGTACTTCAACTGGATAAACCTGAACTCAAACTTATGTATATACAGTACTAATGTCAACACTAATCAGACTTCTGATTAACAGTGGAACTAAGTATTCTGTGTCATGGGAGATACAAGTCACACTTCATTAAGTAAAGCCAATGCAAATTCACCTGTTGTGTGAACAGGTTTTTTGTAGTAAACTGCAAAAGTAGAGTCCTGTGTCCACCCTGCAGTTTTCATTATTGTGTGCAATGGTACACGAGACTTATGTGCCTGAGACGTTGAAGCAGCTCGAGTGCTGTGAGGGGTGAAGATTGACGTGTCAACCCCTGAATCATGGAGAACAGTCTTGACCCATCTAGCTATAGTCGATTTGGATACTGCCTTAAATGGCCTTGTATAGCTAAGAAAAAGTTGAGTTGTTTTCCCTCTTACATCCTTTGTTTTGGATAAATAGTCATTTAAAATACTAACAATGCACAACCTTCTATCATGAGGATAAGCAGGTAACTCAATTTCACTCAAGTGATTACCAGGTCTGGTTTGTTTAACAATGTCTCCAATTCTAAATTTGTAAAATTCAGCAGTTACAGTCATATTTTGAATGCTCAACAAATGCACAGTTTGTGTTCGTTGACCAGTCAGCAATGCTGTTAACATAACAGCTTTGAGTGTCAGGTTTTTAAGGTTAGAGGTGGTCAGGTTTTGCAGGTAATTCAGCACTAGACTTGTGTCCCATGTTACAGATGTTTTTGGAAAACATGGACGTTTGTTAAAGATGCCTTTCATGAATCTAGTAAGCAGAGGATGCTGTCCAGCCAAGCGGTCTCCCAACATAATGAATGAGGACAGAGCTGATCTTGCTGTATTTAATGCACTGTAACTTAAGCCTTTGCGGAAAAGTGCAGTAAGAAACTCAATTACAGTTCCAAGAGGTGGTGAGGTAACACTGGCATGCCTCTCACTGCAAAATGATAACCACTGTCTGATGTACAAGTCGTATTGCCTTTGTGTAGAGTCTCTCCATGAGGATATAATGATGTCTTTAGACTTTTCTGAAAGTCCATAACTTTCGAGTGATTGCCTGATACAAGAAATGCCGTCAAAGTCATTTTTGGTAGCAGAGGATGTATAGCTGCAGGGTTTTGTGGGAGTATAAGTGTCGATACTGATCTAGGAAGCAAAACAGGGCAATCCATGATCATTCGAGCAAGTTTTGCAAACCACGGTTGGGTTGGCCACCATGGGGCTATAAGGATACCCTCATCATGATCATTTTCTATCTTTACCAAAAACTTTGAAATCAGAGAGAATGGAGGAAAAGCATAAAAATTTTCCGTCCATTTGGATGTAAATGCATCACAAAGTAGTGCCTCTGGGTCTGGTTTCCATGATATGAAAGGTTTAATTTGGCAATTGAGTCGGGATGCAAAGAGATCAATACTGGGTGCAGGCCATCTTTGAATTAATTTTTTGAAAATGTCGGGGTTCAGCTGCCATTCTGTATTGTCATGCTGCCTCCTACTTTCTG
>NC_090883.1:27205531-27235531 GCF_036669925.1 Montipora capricornis | reverse complement strand
ATACTAATTAAGAGTGAATCTTAAGGTACTTATATTTTAGGTCCAATGGGCGGAGAAATTTGTTCGTTTTACGAACTTTTGATAACTTGGTTTCGTCATTAAGTATTCTTTGACAGGCTTGGAACTCACAACTCTGTTACGATACTCTGAGTCAAGTTCCAGATCAGAGACTTGAAACATTCAGGGGAATCCACCAAAACATAAAAGATCAAAAATTACTCTGGCCAGGTAGATGCTTTGACCTTACTGCCAACCGGCTAGCTCAGGCTACTGTGCGGGAAGTTCTGGAATCGAGCCCCAGACTGGACCAACCTTCAGCTGGATGTTATTTTTTTAAAAAGTGAAGAGAACGTAATGTCTTTGCAATGACATCTGCAAATGGTTAGATGGTATTAGGCTGAAAAGAGCCCACGCACTAATCGCAAAGAGTGGGACACGTAGTTCCTGGTGTTGTGGCCTGGTCTTTCCCTGTTGTGTTCTCAATGTTGTGGTGGGGAATGGAATGCTAGGAGAAATTAGCTTGGTACGAGCGACTCTGTAAATCCGATGCTAAATAAATATCCAGACCAGACCAGACTTTTATTAAAAATCCGATCAAGTCGCAAATAGTTTTTGAATGAGCTTTGTAACTTGTTGCTCATGAAAACCTCCTTTCTGCTTTTGAAATGCAATTATTTACATTCTTTATCCTTTGTTAAGGAGAAGAAGGTTTTCAGTTATACCAGCTGCTATTAACCTGGGCATGCCCATGTTCAAGTTGAAGTTCTTAATTACGAGGTTGGGTGGGGACTTGTTTATGGCGGTCTCGTGCAGGGGTGGGAATGAAACTGGGACGAATCGTTAATTTATATTAACTTGTACCCGTGAACGCCTCACCTGATCGAAATTTGTGCTGAAATGCTTCGTATAGCTGTAAAAACAGATGACCACTGTGCAAGAAGCCTCTCCTCTTACCAATGCAGTCTGAGTGCGATGAATATCGTTCAAACCAGTCATCACTTTCTTTCCTTGAAGAAAGGAAATGTATGTTTGAAGTGTGAGTTATAGACAAAATGGAGAAGTGATCCTCGCACTTATCTGCATGGACAATTTAAGCAATTGTCTTTTATAGTTAACACCTGAAAAATTTAGGTGTCTTTAACAGGATTCGAACCCATGACCTCTGCCTCTGCGATGCCAGTGCGATGCTCTACCAACTGAGCTATGAAGCCACATCGTGGGAAGCAGGTCATTTGTTCCCATGAACTGGGACTCGATGAATGAATGCGGCATCGTAGAGCATTGCACCTGCATCACAGAGGTCATAGGTTCGAATCCCGTTGAAGCCACCAGAATTTTTCAAGTGTCTGCTGCAAGAGACAATTGCTTAAATTGTCCAGATAAGTGCAAGCATGTTCACATCCTTCAACAGGGCACATAAACCCCAGTTCCGAATGGTAATATTGGTGCATAAAACAGAATTCTTTTATTCCTTCGTACATCGTGCAAGTAAAGCAACAGCTTTATTAACTCCTTACCAGCTCTCACTGGTTGCCGTTCATCTGTCAACGATAGGATGATGTAAATTCCAAAGCATTATTATTATCATTCTGGCCCCAGTTGTTCAAAAGATGGATATCCGGCGAATAGTGCTATCCATCGTTTGAACAACTGAGGCCTAAAGATTAATTACGCTTACAATGGAGAAAACGGGCTTCGCAGCCGTCTTTGTTTCTCCTTTTGTGGGAAGCTATAACAATATTTGTTCTAACCGCATTCATTTGCTGTCGCAAGTTAGGTGTGTGGATCTTCTTGATCCAAGTTTTTTTTACTTGGTATAGCGGCAGGTACAAAACACAGGTAACAGGTTATTGTTTTACCAATACAGAAAGTATCCTAAATATTCATAAAAGGTAACCTTAGGTCTAAAGTTAGCTTTTATGAATGTTTAGGATACTTTCTGTATTGGTAAATCAATGTCCTGTGACCTGTATTTTGTACCTGCCGCTTGGTATAGACATTTCATCTGGGAGGCGCGGTGGCCTCATGGTTAGTGAGCTCTACTCCGGATCGAGTGGTCCTGGTTCGAGGGACATTGTGTTGTGTTCTTATGCAAGACACTTTACTCTCACAGTGCGTCTCTTCATCCAGGTGTATAAATGGGTACCGGCAAATGTAATGCTGGGGGTAACCTTGCAATGGACTAGCATCCCATCCAGTGGGGAGTAGAAATACTCCTAGTCGCTTCATGCTACAGTAACCGGAGATAATCGCCGGCCTGATGGGCCACTAGGCTCGTAGCAGACTTTACCTTTCCTTTTTAAGTTTTGTTGAGAATCTTCATGCAAATTGTCACTCCTGCGTAACCGGAAGTTCGATCTAGTTAGCCAATCAGGATGGATAATCACAACACAGCTTAGAAAGCTGTGACTTCCTGTTCGCTAGGTTGTGCGCCGCCATTGCTGTTTGTAGCTTTTATACTTAAGTGTTTGAGCACGTTCCGCTGCATTTTTTTTTTTATTTAAGAGCTTATAAGGCGCAAATATCTATATAAATATATTCAAATGCGCCATCCGAATAATAATAAATAATAATAATAATAATAATAATAACAATAATAATAACTAATAATAATAATAATAATAAAATGATGATATATAGAATTAAAAACTTCTGGCTAAAATTAAGAAATAGGCCTTCCCCCAACCGTCTTATTTGTGTTAAGTTTGTGTGATAAGTTTAATCTGCTCCGAGACTTCTTTTGCTGGAGTACTCGGCGCGTATCCTGGGTTTCTTCTCTCACTAAAAGCCACAATATGGTCTCCAGACTCTCCTCTCTAGCCGCTAGAGCACTGGAGCAAGAAACGGAAGAATTAAAGAAATGGCGTTCTTCGAAGGTGAAGCAAACGATTCTGAACAAGTACACATTGGTGCAATTAATTGTGCACCGCCTTTCACTCACCAACTCGTAGACTTTAATACACATGTCGAAATGCAATCGACAAACACATGGTGAAAAGACAGTCTCTGTCGATCCCCTAGCTCACGGGGGATTAATAAATTCCATTTGGAAGGTGACTTCCATTTGGAGAGTGACATTGAAGCCAGCAAAGTATACCAATGTTTATCAAAGCTGTCATGAATCCAAATTGAACAACATGCAGTGACATGAAAAACAGTGAGGCAACCAAGCAACCCATGCTTCAAGACGCTAGTACTTGTGTAGCGGGCTATAATGACGAACTGTCGAAAGACTCGGTCAAGATTTCCACCTGGGTTATCCAGCTGTTATATCACACCAACTAATGCATAAAGAAAACTTCAGGCTGCCAATTTTTAACAATCGCGGTAACTTTCATATCCACGAGTGACGACAGTGGCACTTTGATTATAGACATTTCATCTGTAAAGTATCTCTTTGTGGGTGCAAAATATAACTGTAGCTCTATAATGCGTTATTAAGATGCTAAATATGCGAAAGAACTTTGTACTACAGGTGATCATAGGCAGATTGTTAGTAAAAATCTGGAAAGCAAAGAAGACCTGTTCACCCACGGTAAACGAAAATTAATGGCCACATTTTCTTGAAAACGGTTATTTTTGCTCAGAGAGCATTCTTAAGTGTTTTTGGTTACGCGTAGCTAAGATGAAACTGTTCATTGCTTAGCTTGAACATGTCGGGCTGATGAACTCCAGAAGCAATTTAAGAATGAATAAGTCACTGAAGATTGATTTGGTAAATTTATGGTCAAAATACAGCGGATAATTACCATCAGTGATACTACCCCTTTAATAGCAGGATCGAACGAAAAATCTAAAACTTTTACGCCCCAACTGGGTGATACTGGTACTGTCCTAAGTTAATTGACATGAATATGAAACTTAAACATTGTTGTCACATTTGGCGCCCTACAGTATGGTTTTTCCTCACAAGTTATCGCGTTCGAGGCGAAGTCAGTCAACCAGGCACAAATTCGACAAAAGAACTTCTTTAAATTGTACCGTTTGGTGAACACTAGATAGCAAAAAATGTGAACAAAACATGGTTGATGAAAGGAAAAGGACAAATGCTAAGATAAAAGCAATGCAGTACAGGAAAGGTGGAAACTTACATGAGTGGTACTCCAGTAGGGCGAGAAACTTAAGAACTAGCTGAATAAAACTACAAACACTGTGAGATGCAACCAGAAACACTGCAAACGAAAGCACGAGGTTTTAAAATGGAGTGGGCACTGGGAAAGAACTGTAGGATTGGAAGTTGTTCCCAGGTCCCATGAACTAACATAACGATAACATGCAACATTTGCGGGCCGGGGTTCTAAAACAAAAATGGAACAAGATCATTGCATCGTGACACGAATCATCGAAACATTCGCCATCAGTATCACAGTCGGGTTTTCAACTAACGTAAGTCTCGGGTTATCATCTTTCCCTGAAAGACCTGAAAATGCCATCAAACCGCTCAACCTGCGAGAAGGTAAATGAAAAAAAAGAGAACTTCCATAGTATTGAAACAATCAAAGGCCGCGAGGCGGAACCTTCATATGCGGGGAAGGTAAAATGGACTAGTGTCCAGTCTAGGTGTTGAGTTTAATATATATCAGTTTCTCTGTGGTACAAATTTTCTTTTCAACATTTCCTTAATATAATCTGACGGAGAACCTTTCTTCAGCCTTCCAGTTGGCCTTGGGGTGATCACAATCTGGCCACTGGAGTCCGAGAGATTTGTGGGAGCCTCCACACTTGGTTCACGTGACAGAAATTATTGTTTAAATGGTAAGCGATGCCGTAAGAACCAAGACCCTCATGATCCCTTTGTATGAACGAAAACCCTTGCTACGCAAACTAACAACCATCCTGTAAAAAAAAAGGGCACCCTACGATGGGGTTGCCCAAAATATCTGTTTCGCAGTGGAAATTTAGCTGGCTGCTAAGTTATTGATTTTTATACTCTTTTGCTGGGAAACTTGAAATATCTTTAGCACTTCAACCCGTGCTGGCTGGATGAGAAAAGAAACTGGGGAGGACTGGAGGAGAACTCGTTCACGAGAAGCTTATCGCTGTTTCAACTTACCGAATGTTGAAAAAAAAAAAAAACCCGTTATGACCGCTTTGGCGAGCGGTTTAGATCCACGAAGTTCTTTACTGGCTGGGAAATACTGACACGGTTGGCTGGGAGTTTCTCTCACTATCTAGCTGCATGGGAGCTGGAATTTTGCTCATAATCATCCTGGGGGTGCGGAATTAAGGGGAGCTACCACAAGTTGAGAGTCGAAACTAACATGTTGGGAATCCATAATTTCATCAATTGATAACTAATTCATTCATTTATTTACGTTTTTTTTTTCTTGTTTGGCAAAGAAAGAAATTAACATTATCAATAAACCCGCTTTCAGTGTGCGTCAGCACGTAATCGTTAATTCTGCTGACTCTTAGCTTGCGTAGCTGGAGGGATATTCTATCGCAGGATTATTTAAACACTCGCGAGCACGACGGCCTTGGCCGCGTGTAGGCCGCGACTGGCATGAGGACTACTGGTCTTGGATTTCCACTTGCCGCCAAAACACAACGATGCGACTATCGACTAACTTCCGCGTGTTTAAATAATCCTGCAATAAAGTATCCCGCCAGCTACGGTGAGAGCACTCACCTCTCACCATTGTGACCCGGGGTTGATTCCCATTTCTGGTGCCATATGTGTGTTGAGTTTGTCGGTTCTGTTCTCTTCACCCAGAGGTTTTTCTCCCGGTACTCCGGTTTTCCTCTCTCCTCAAAAACCAATCTATGATTTGATTTGTGTTAATTTGATTTGATTTAATTTGAGCCCTGGCCAAACGAGAACGATCGAGAGCTGATGAGAGCTGAAACTCTTGAGAGCTCATGAGAGTCCACGAGAGTGATCGAGAGTTGGCCAAAAGAGAGCGAGAGTTGACGAGAGTTTGTCTAGAGTTTCACGTGCAAACAAAAGAGAGAGTCTGGGAAAACCCTGCCTGACGTAAATGTGGTGAGTAGCCAGCCGGTATATTCAGCTTTGGCGTTTTCCTTGGTCCCCGAATCCGACGCTATACTATTTTTCCCTTTTTATCTTAGCCCGCTGGGAGAAAAAAATAACTGCATACGGTGTGGAGTACCCAGGGCTCAATACTTGGACCCTTATTATTCTTATTATTATACATCAAGGACTTGCCTAACTGTAACCTGTTGTCTGATGTAAGAATGTATGCCGACGACACTAACCTTCAGTTATGCATCAAAAGATCCTGATGAGTTGTTCTCATCCCTGACACGTGACTTAGGCAACCTTAAACAATGGCTTGATTCTAATCGCCAAAGTCTTAACGTTGTCTCAAAGCTAAATGCTTGCTCATTGGGATTCGGCACAAATTAAATCTCGCTACTATTTAGTAACTCGTATTGCCTTGATGGCCATTCAATGGAAAAAGTTGACTCATATAAATGTCTTGGATGGTATACAGGTGAATGAAACGCTATCTTGGGGTCCCCATATCTCTGCGGTTAACCGAAAGGTCTCAAAAGGTTACTTGCAGCTCTAAGAAAACTTAAGCCACTATGCCTCCAACCAGTGCTCATAACAATCTACAAATCTCTCATTTTACCACATCTTGATTATTGTAGGGCTGCCTAGGGTGGCATCGGTACTGGCTTAAGTAATAAACTCGAAAAATTACAAAACAGAGCTGCTCGCATAATAGCCGGTGCTGACTGGGATGTAAGATCTTCTCACATTCTTTCGGAACTAAACTGGACGAGGCTCGCTGACAGACGTTCCAAACAAATGAAAACCCATATGTTCAAAGCAGTGAACGATATATATATATATTATATATATAACTGCAGACAGTACTGTTTCGGCCTTCTGGGCCCCATCAGTGCAGTGCTGATGTCTGGGATGGAGTTTAAGCTTATAAAGCCACCCCAAATGTCCCTCACATGTGGTACATCTAAGCCATGCCAGAGTGCTCAAACTAGCGAGCTAGTAAGCATGCACAATGGCTAGCGGCAATGACTCATCCCAGTAGAGTGCTCAATTTGGACATGAAAGCAAAAGCTTTGTAATGCCAAAGAGCTATATCTAACTGCAGACAGTATATATATATATATTATATATATTCGCAAGATTCGCGAATACTAATTAATACTATCCATCGATGCAATCTTCGTGACTCAGAGCTAAATCTGTTCATCCCATGAACGAACTCAGAAGCTCTTAAAAAGAGTTTCCGTTACAGGGGTGCCATTAATTAGAACAGTCTGGCTAGCGAAGCAAAGCGGACCACTAGTTTGAATAATTTTCTTGCATTAGTTAATTAATTAATTAATTAATTAATTAATTAATCGTTATAATGTTAAACCCGACAATGGATTAATTAATTATTTAATCGTTATAATGTTAAATCCGACAATAGATTAAGTTATGCTGTAAGACTTTTTAAGTAAATTAAAGTTGTAAGTAAATTACATTTTTAGCATTTAGGTAAATTAGATTTTTAATTATAGTCTGTTATTCTACAACTTTTATTAGTAATCGTAGTTGTAAAACACGGCTCCATGGGAGAACACTTATTAGTGAAATGAAGTTTTGATTTGATTTGATTTTGAACTGCTGACCGCAAAACTCTCGCTCAAACTCTCGTGCGCGGCCAAACGAGACAAAACACTTGCCAACTCTCATGAAAAATTTGAGCAGGTTTCAAATTCAATGAGAGCGCTCGAGAGCTTATGTGAGTGGCCGAGAGAGGATAAGAATTCCTTGCCAAACGAGAGCGAGAGTTTCAACTCTCATCAACTCTCGCTCTCGTTTGACCAGGGCTTTAGACTTAAAAGGACACTTCGTGATGGATGTCAAAATTGAACGTACATTTAACAAGGTTCATTACTGGACATAAGTGCTTTTCGTAGACCTTCCCTCCTCCCAAAGGTACGGCTACACGTAGGCTAATGTAGAGTTTGAAGATAAATTGGGAAATGCTTCCCAGCCTGGCAAGCCTGTGCTCTTACGATACGAAATTTGGAAAAAATTGTAAAATAATGACGAGTTTACCGAAATGACGTTAAGGAGATGGCGGAGCTTAGCTTAGCCATTGGTGGACCCAGAGCAAAACGCTGCCAAAGCAGACCACGAAGCCATCCAAAGGTTGTTGCCGACTTTCCCGCCACACAACAAGAAGCTTCTCGTATGTCTTTGCAATTTCCCACCAGAGGGCCGTCATTCCTAAGGAATTTACTTTTGTCACTTCGTTGCCTTAGATACCACAGGCAGCCCAAGCTATGGAAAATTAAAATGATAATGGCTAATTGAACGGTCAAAGAATCAACAAAAAAAAAGTAAGCTGACACACCATAACAGCATGTATTTTCTCAAGCTATTGCAGTTTAGAAAACATATCTAGGTTCCTTTGTCGCTCAGCAACTGAAAAAAGGGAAACGAGACTGAGGCACAAATATGGCAAGGCAATAGGCCACTTTCGATCTATTCAAATTCAGCCCTAAACAAAAGACATCATTCCGAAAGTCTCTGCACACGAGCCAGAAGGCCATCAGGCTTGAGCTTATCCCGGTTTCCATGGCATGAAGCGACTAGGAGTATTCCTACTCCCCTTTGATGGGATGCCAGTCCATCGCAGAGTTACCCCCCAGAGCCTCGAGATGATGTTTTTGTTTAGGACTGAATTTTAATATATCGAAAGTGGGCTATTGTAGCATTATTTAATACTGAGTTTCAAATTCAATTCAATGAAATTCAATAATCGGTGAGCAGAAAATATGGTGTGTGGAATATGGGCTATGGACTACGGACCGCGCACTTTGTATAAAACACAGACAATTAAAGGTCTAAGGGACTCATTGAAATAAAATTGAATTTCATTTAAAATTGAAAATTGCTGTAATTGGCTGTTGCCATACACAACCCATGGACCTGATGGGCTAAGTGGGCCGGGCGGCTCTGGGGATGAGAATAAAATTCTTCTCGTTCCCAGAGCCCAGCCGCCAACATCAGTCAAGTAATCAAGTCACAAGTCAAACGAGAAGCTCAGAAGTTCTGGTAGCTGTTGTAGAACCGGCAAATTTACAGCAGATTGGAACAGGAACAAAAGGGAACGAAAAAAAGTGCGCATTTTGAAATTTGAGGGGTGTCATAATTCTGCAGGATTATTCTAATTAATGCGATCTTCAGATGCAAAGCACATCACCCTCAGCTCCATCGTACGGCTCATTGGTTCTGGAGGCACCTTTCCACTGCTGCAACTAGAAGTGTGCTTATCCCTTGGAAACGCTGATGAAAACCTAGCAGGGTTTGTTAAGGCTACCCTAGAAGGTATATTTAGCTGCTTTGATTTTCATTTTGGCAACGGTTTTTGGAAATGGAGTCCCTCAAGTTTCTTCCGGTTTTTGTGTCAGCAATTAGCGCTCTGCGCTAGAGATTCTCGACAGTCATTAACAAAGTTCATCATCATCGTATGATGATTTCTCTTGAGACGCGATAGACCCAGGGACGATTTGTAAAGGAGTTGTCATTTTACCAAGAACAGCGATGGATAACTGATCCTTCCGTTGTCAAATGTATTGCTTGTGATAATTTGAAAATCAAGAGCTGTTTAATTACCAACATATTTTTCTTGCATTTTTCCTTAGGGTACGGGTGTACATAAGAACTTGTTTGCTTCTTGAGCAGTGGCAATTATGTAAAGTTACTTAAAACTTACTTGACTTTTCCTCCTGCTAAAATGTTTCTCTACCGATCTATTTTATAGTGATAAAGTCTCTCAGAGAAAGATCAAGCGAGAGCTCATCAAAGTTTCTCTCACTAGCTATACTATGCTTCATTCCGATTTGTGAGACTGTGAGAAGTTTCATGTACTTGGTATTAGAAGAAGTTGAACATCACAAATGAAGCGAAGCAACTACAAAGGTACACGCTAATGTATCCTTCTGATTTCTAATAGTACTTTATCGAGACCTAATTATCATTGGCCCTTATTTTTATATGTACTTGGGGTGTGTTGCAAGGGTTCAGCTGTGTAACAGCTCTCGTAACTTGCTATTGTTTGGTATTGTAAGCAGCTTATATTGTTTTTAAGTCTAAGTCATTGTTTCAATTGTTTTAGTCTTTTGGTTTTGGCTTGGGTAGCAAGCCAATCGCAATATTATATGTTACGACAGCTGCTACATCACCCCAAGGGTTACATGTAGATGGCCCTAATTTTCATTTTAGGTTATTTAATTATGATAAGTCATGAGATTCCTTTAAATTTATCCTGGGACAGCTGTCATGTAACTGGGATCCTTGCAATGAAGTTCAAGTATGAGTGCAGGTCTGCCAGTGAGCATGCACACAAACAACAAAAAGTACATGCAGTGTGTAGCATGATCACTCTGGTGCATCTTTGATTGATCTCTTTAGTTTAGCACATTCAAAGAAGTCAGAGCATCGAAATGCCTGGACATATTTACTGCCTGCTCTCCTCAGGGGCTTTTCAGGGTCAATGAAATATTGAACAATTACGACAGGAGAAAGACCAATTGGCTATTTACAATTAGGGCAACTGCAAAACTGAACAGGGGCTACCCAAAAATACTTCAGCCAGTGGTCAGAGTGAGGCTGGAGACATAAACTCTGGATTACAAGTCCACCCCACAAACAACTCATCATACACTCTCCCCTTGCAACAACCACTCTGCCACTTTCACTCGGTCCACATGGAGAACTTTAATTCACAGGCAATTAGTCGTATGTAGAGCGGAGGGGTTGGCACAGTGGTAAGATCTCTGCCTTCCAACCCTAAGGTCCCGGGTTCCATTCCCGGTTCTGCTGAGACTGGAATATTTGGCGACCTTCTTTCCCGCTAAAGTTCACTCAGCTTTCCATCCTTCTGAGGTCGATAAAATGAGTACCAGCATGCATGGACTGCTTAGAAGTGGCTGCAATTTGCGCCTGTATATGCTTCCAGTCCGCTGGGGGTAAATTGATCATTGTAAAGCGCCTTTGAGACGTTAGTGAAAGGGCACTATATAAATGCACCACTTTACTTTACTTTATGTGTTTATCATTTCGAAGTTACTGGTAGCTGTTATTATGGTCCTGGCAGGGCACTGCAGTGAGAGTCCTTGCACCTGTGCACTAAGAATATCAGGATATTCGATAAGCACATGTAATTTTGAAATACCTATGTAAAAGGAAAGGTTTTTACTGTACTGGCACTTACTGGTTTGGTACGTGTAAGACATACCTAAATTTTTTTGTGTAATGTTAGTTGGACTTTCTGTGCTCATTTATACCAATTATGTTTATACTGTTGGTCAGAGTTTTATTTTTCCCTAAACCTCCATGTTTGGATAATGACAGAGTTGTGATGAAATCATTTTTATTCCATATTCTTTGCTTGAGCAGTCTAGAAAGGTAATATTAGGCAAATTTGTGCAGTTACATACATATTAACTTGTACGTTGCCCATGCACCACCAAGCACTGACCTCCTAAACTTTGCCAAAATTACCATAATTTATATCGGGATGAGCATTTGGCTATAAAATATGGTAATTGCTGTTAATACTCAGTGTTTATATTTGTAAACCATTTCAGTTGTCTGTCAATTGGAATTGGAATCATGGCACAAGGAGGAGTAGTAGAAGCAGAGGAGATTTTTGCCCAAAGCAAGGAAGCACTGGACATTACTCTTTTAGGGAGTGAATGGAATTCATTGGCTGGGGGGCTGTCAACATTAAACAGAGAGCTTGCAATTCATCTGTCCCAAGAGCCAAATGTCAGAGTTTCTGTGTTGGTCCCAGAGGGTGCTTGCAAACATGAAGACAAAGAGGCAGCCCAAAATTTTGGGATCAATGTTCTTGATGCAGGGAAACAACCAGGCTTCAGTGAACCTCTTGACTGGTTGGGCTTCCCACCACAAGATCACACAATAGATGTTGTTGTTGGCCATGGTGTGAAACTTGGAAGGCAAGTTAATGTCATAAAACGTTCTCCACAATTCCAAAATTGTAAATGGGTGCACATGGTGCATACTGCTCCAGAAGACCTCAGCAAATACAAGGGTTATGATAATCCTACTTCAAGAGGTGAACAGAAGCACTGGGATGAGGTTGATCTTTGCAAATATGCTGACCTTGTCGTTCCAGTCGGACCAAGACTTAAAATGGCTTACTCTTCCTATTTGCAGGGGTGTAAGAAGGTTGAAGATATTTTTGAAATAGTTCCAGGTTTATTTAACAGGGAATTTAGGGATTTGGTGCAACAGGCCAAAGGTGAGAGTAATGATGATTTCAAGGTGTTGTTGTGTGGTCGTGGAGATGATGAGGACTTTGAGCTGAAGGGATATGACATTGCTGTTAAGGCATTTGCTGATCAACGCCTGAAAGGAAAACGATATTACCTTCTGTTTGTGGGTGCCCCCGACGAGAAGCAGGATGAGGTCAGGAGACGACTTCTCAACTGTGGAATTAGTAATGAGCAACTCACAGTTAGAAAATTTGTACACAGTCGTGAAAAAATGAAGGACCTCTTTTGTGAAGTCGACCTTGTCATCATGCCTTCAAAATCAGAGGGATTTGGTCTCGTTGCTCTTGAAGCCTTATCAGCTAGTTTACCAGTTCTTGTGGGGAGAAATTCAGGGTTTGCAAGAACAGTCCAAAGCATTCCCTTTGGAGCATACAGCATAGTTGATTCAGATGATCCTGTCAAATGGGCTGAAGCAATTGAGGGTGTTGGTGTTAGACACAGAGTGTGCCTCGAAGAAAGCAAATTACTGAGAGGAGTTTATGGCCAGGAGTACTGTTGGAAAAAACAATGTGAAGCACTTGTTGACAAGTTATGGAGTATGGTTCATGGTATGGTAATTAATATCTATTTTTGTGATCTGGTTTTAATGTTCCACTTCCCAGAGGAGCTTTTGCCTTTTTGTCAGTCCTGTGGTCTGGAAGTTACAGGCAGATTCATTTTTTTGACAGAACATCAATCCCAATTTTGAGAACCACAAGAATTTTGTCCTGTCATGCGGGTGCAGTCACCAAAAGTAAGGATTAGCATGTTGTTGAAAGGTCAAGAGTCTTTGTCCAATGTTATTATTTGTGGCTGTCCTCTTCATTGAGCTGCCTGGCCCCTACATATAATCTAGGGGTTCCCTTGGGGATTGCCAGTGTAAATGTTCTTGGATTTTAAACAGTAGAAGCAAAGTTCCTTTTAATTCCTGAAGTTTTTTTTAACATTATGTGGCCCACTGCTGAGGCCATTTAGTATCAATTGGATCATGACAGGGAGATGTAATGGTGAAACATGACTATTTTTACTGTCAAAATAGTTGTCCATGAAGGTCTGCTAAGAGGATAAAGGAGAGCACATTCATGTATAATACTGGAATTACAAGAATTACAAGAGTTCATTGCATGATCTAAAATCATTTTCTGAATGCATGACTCCAACCTAGCGTAATAATTTTAAAGAAAATTCAGTTGTTAAAAGTGAAGTCGGAAGAATCATCCAATGACTGTGTAATCATTTTGGTCTCTTTATCAGAGAGCTCTACGTGTGAAGTGTCAGCTGCAGATAGCTTGGCCGAACAACAGTCTATTGCAATGCCAGGAGTATTTTGCCAGGCTGACCCAACAACAATGCAGCAGCGTCCTCTTCAGGTACGACGTGCGACTTTGTACAAAAAAATGCAAGGATGTTGGGCCAAAGAAGAACTTTAACATTCAGTGAAGAGAAAGGTATTGACAGTAGTTTTTCTGTTTTTCATCTCACAGCTACATTGAACACTCTAGATTCCCTGTACATGTACTGTAGGATATTTCATTCTGTTTTTTTTATACTTACCTTCACCAAAAAAAAGAAGCCAAGCATTGGTTAACACAACAAAGCAAGGCTCCTATTTACGTATTCTAAAAAATTTGTATAAAACCATACTTGAAAGTATACATTTGAATTTAAAAGTTAATTATGTTTGTGTACGAGCTAGTATTCTAGAAACGCAATACTTCTCAATTATTTGCCGAAGGCGAGGTGAATATCGCTGACTAAGTCAAGGTTTTTGTGTTAGTGCACTGTAAGTGCACTTCACACTATCTCACCGGGTTGTAAGAGTGTAAGGCCGGGAAAAGATCTCATGGATATGTACCCACCATGAGTCCCCTAGGTTAAACTCTCATTTTACAGATAACGTCTAAGTGCCCATTTCAGTGATTACATGTAGGTCTAAACTTTCGT
The DNA here is from genome assembly GCF_036669925.1 of Montipora capricornis. NCBI lineage: Eukaryota > Metazoa > Cnidaria > Anthozoa > Scleractinia > Acroporidae > Montipora > Montipora capricornis. The sequence goes on along the minus strand of NC_090883.1, from coordinate 27,221,317 downwards.
TTACCTTATTACTATAGCAATATTTAGGTCTGGAAACTGATTTAGGGATGGTTTAATTTTTTAGAGTTATGTTATGGTTGGTGTGTATATCCATGAGATCCTTGCCAGTGTGAGAGTGTAAGTCCGTGGTGACAATAGGCCCGCAGTTCGTGCATAACTCACTAACAAACAGGTCTGTTGAAAGCGTGCTTGAGTTTCAACAAAATGAGCTCCAAAATTGGCAAGAATTTGTGACGCTGATGAATAATAAAGCAGCTGCTATTTCCAAAATGATGGAATTACCTGGTGATAAATAACCTTGTCTAGCAAAAATAAATTTTGGACTTTGCAGAAACAATGGTCAATTTCAAGAGATGGGCGAATGTGATCTTTGTGTTGAATTCGCACATTTCTTGTCAATCTTTTTTATAAAAAAAAAAACGATTGCAAATTGCTATGAACCTTAACAGAACAGGACTTTAAGTCACATGCACGTTCAACTAAGCATAGTCCAGGTACTTGGGTGTCTTGGACACACGTCCAGCTCTTGTGACTGACTACAGTAGCTGTAATCTTGGACGGTTGAGTTCTGTCACAAGTTTCATACAATTAGGCTGGTCTTTACTCAGTGCTGTTCCCAACTGTTTTTCTGGCTGTTTGTGGTGGTCCTTTTGATCTGCTGTTGCCAACAGTTGGGACTGGATGGCTGTTGATAGCTGGGGATCTTGAAATTTGTTCGTGGCAGTTGGCTGGCTTTGAGATGGAATTTCTGATTCAGGCTCACTGGGCATGGCCCTGAAAAATGACTCTCTACTTCTTCGGAGGTGTTTCCGGTTTCCCGGCAGGATTCTTTCATCTTCTTTTCTTACGTTGTAGGATCTTACATTGGCTTGCTCTGGCACTTCCCCTTTGAACCATTTTTGACTGCATTCTGCAGGTTGTGGCACTCTTCTGACTGTCTCACCCTTCCGTAATGGTGGAAGCTCCTTTGAACTCTGGTTGAAATAGTAGGTTTGCTTGGCCCTTTTTCTGACTAATTTTGATGCTTTGTGGATGTTTTGTCTGGGGTTTGATGGGGGTTTGAGGTTTTAGCAGCATTTCAGCAGTTGGCAGCTGAGTTTATGTGCATTGGCCGAACATTCACTGCGCTGGAGAGGAAGTCATTCCTTCAGGTGGGGTGTTTCTCCAACTCAGTAGTGCAAGGTAATATTCTGCTCCTGATTGATTTGCTTTCTTGAAATTTTTAGCCGTTTTAACAGTGTTCTCTACCTGCCCATTGCTTTAGGGGTACCCAGTGATAGGGGTGTAACGATTAATCGAATTCTCGATTAATCGCGATTATGACCGTTCGGTTCGATTCACGATTATTTGATTCCACGTTTCGATTTTGGTTCGATTTTTTGCATACCTTTCCAAAAGTGCCCTCAGTGAGTCATTATATTGTAAACTTAGAATCCAGATCTCAATAAGATGTGCGTTTTTCATTGACAATCGATCAAAGACGCTAACTTGCAGTTCTTGCGCCATGTTGCTTGGTAAAAATGTTGCCCCTCTACCACCCCTTGAGAATTTCCAATAAGGCAAACCATGTGCGTGTTCATTGTCACGTTCTCAAACATGGCGACGAATGACCAAGCGATTGTGAATCCACCTGCTTCTTTTCGATCCGCAGTGCAGAAATATTATGGTTTTCCGCCTGAAGACGGAACAACAGACAAGTCTAAAACTATCTGCAAAATTTGCTTCGCAACTTTCAAGTATTGTGCCGGTTCGACCTCAAGCATGAGCGCACACTTAAAAAGTCAACACAGCATTGATGAAAAGTCAGAAGTGTTGCAGTCAAAGACGGCAAAAACTTCGCCGGGTACCAAAAACAGTACTGAAACTGGACAGTCAAAAATTCAGGATGTTCTGGAGAATAAGTTGCCGCGGTCGGGCAACAGAGCAACGGCAATAACGAAGTCTATTGGAGTTTTCATTGCAAAGGACATTGAGAGTTTAGGGTTGTATGTTGTTTACATTGTGTATCCTCTTGCAAGAATTAAAAATCATTAATATTTTGCATAATCGAATCGAAATAATCGAAACCGAAAGGCAATAATCGAAATCGAATTGAATCAAAAGGAACATGAATCGTTACACCCCTACCCAGTGAAGCTGGTTATACACAACAACAACAACAACAACAACAACAACAACAACCATTCATTAATTTGCCAAATTAGAAAACGTTTAATACAACAGAGTAAATTAATTTGATCAGGCAAAAAACCACTCAGAATAGTTATAAACTAAACGAGCTGAGTAGTTTCAATAAATTATTGCTTGCATTTTCTGGGTTGTAACTCACACACACAACTAATAGAATAGACAAGAGGATAAATATTGAAATAATGAAATAAATATATCTAACTAATCTAAGGAAAATACATTTAGAGGAAAAAACAATAAAAAACTGGTACCAGATAGTAGTATAGTATTTATCAATTCTTGCAAAACTACAACAGGTTTAAGAGTTGTGGCATAAGTGTTTCCCCAGGCAATCAAACCATACGTCAGGAAAGGATACACTAAGGAATGATATAACTGATTGAGAATATCAATAGTAAAAAAATGTCTAAGCTTAGATAAAATGCCAATGCCCCTTGAAATTTTCTTACCAACTTCATGTGTATGTTTTTTCCAATTTAAATTAGAATCAATGATAAGACCTAGGTATTTGACATATGCAGTTTGCTCCACAGGCCTGCCTGAAATTTTGAAGCAAATTGGTTGAGGATTTCTTTGTGGAGGGCAAAAGATTACAAAATTTGTTTTGTGGATATTAAAGACAACCTATTTAACTGGAGCCATTGATTAACTTTATCTAGTTCTTCATTTAATTTCAACTCAAGGGAATGTTAATTTTGATCTTGTAGAAAAATGTTGGTATCATCCGCAAAGAAATGGAAATCAAGTACATTGGAACATTTATGAAGATCATTTACATTTATCAAAAATAACAAAGGCCCCAGTACAGATCCCTGTGGCGCCCCACATGAAATTTGTTTTGAACCTGAATCTATAGGGCCTAGTGAAACAAATTGACTCCTATTAGACAAATAGGAGGAAGACCATTCATATCCAATGCCCCTGATACCATAGAATTCCGGTTTGTCGAGTAAGATATGATGGTCAACAGTATCAAAGGCTTGGCCACAAATCTATAAAAATACCACAGGAATAATTCTTACTGTCAATAGCTTTTTGAATTTTATCTACCGTAAGAATAAGGGCATGAACTGTAGAATGATCGGAACGAAATCCAAACTGTTGGTCAAAGAAAACAGATGATTGTTCGAAATACTTAATTAATCTATTGTACATGAGTCGTTCAAGAATCTTATGAAACATAGATGATAATGAGATAGGACGATAATTAGATACCAAAAGTGGTGAGCCTTTTTTATAAACTGGAACAACGTTTGCCACTTTGAAATGATCAGGAACAGTGCCTGATATGAAAGAGCAATTTCAAAAAAATGCAAGGTAAGAAACAAAGTTCTTTGAAACTTTCAAGAGGACAACTGGGATACTAAGGGGTCCAGTTGCTTTATTAGAGTATCAAATTCAGTGTGTGAAGAGATCACAACTTGACTGAATTATCACTGTCAACAACTGATTCCAAATCATTATAATAATTCTTAATGAAGAGACAGGTATCAAATAAGTCTGTCAATTGGAGTGGTTAATATAGTACATTGTAAGTTAAATTGTCAACGAAAAATAAGAGTTGGAAAAGAGCATGAAAGCCTTCAATTTGATACTACAAATTAAAGTAATTTGCTATTTTTAATTAGTGGAAGGATAATATCCAGTAAGTGACCAGACTGGTCAGTATATCAAACTTTGCTTATAAGCTACCAGCTATTACATTAACTTCACGTAACTGTATGGAAGGCAAAATAACCTTTCCTTGCTTAAGCTAGATCATTCCTGTTTTAGCTCTAGAGTAATATTGGCTGCAAGTAAATTAATGCTGAATTAATTATCTCTTGTCTGATATAAAAATGGTACTTTGCACAAGGCAATGGAAATTGGGGCTTTCCTTATTGACAAAGAGAGACGTGCACGGTACATGAAAAGTTGAACAGGAAACTGACTACATTCATTTACAGTGAATGCTACCACAAATAGGTAAAAGCACATTTAATTAATCATTTAAGATTTTAGCAAGACAGAATGAATGTTGCATGATTAAAAGCAATGACATTAACTCATTTTTAGGTATGAGAGAAGATCAGCTGAACCTCACCGAAAGTGAACATCAGTTTTGTATGAAAATGATTTACTCTGCAGAAAAATGGTGAATGTCATCTCCAAAAAGGAACTGTCCCTTTGTTAGGACTTTCAAATTAGCAGAAATTAAAGTATTTGGTCTTTGCAGGAATGGATGCAAGTGAAGTAAATCAAAGATCAAACCCACAGTTGTCTGCACTGTCTAAATATAAGAAGAAAGAGGGGAAAAGAAAGGATAAGAAAGTTTCTGGAACATCTAGAGTGCAACGTTTTTTGTGTGCATTTGGAGGTAGGAAAAATATTTTAAATTAGCAGTGTCAGTGTAAGCTAGCTGTTTCAGAAAAACTGTCCCTTGTTGGCAAGTTACTGACCAAAGAAGAAGGGAACAACATGAACCTTAAACAGGCCTTCAGTTACGCAGCACTGTGGAAAGACAATCACAGAATTAATGATGGTTGACTAATCTGCGAGGAAAAATAATAGTGAAACTCGGTAAGGGTACATAGACTCACAAGCAGTCAACTTGTCTGTTTCCATCGTGCAAGCAAGCTTAGAAAACTCAGGGGAGAAATGCTGGTTGAGTTGTGATGGAAACAGGCTGGTCAATAATAATTTTTTATTGCCTCTGAATGGACAGCAGTAGTCTACACTTGGAGTATCAAATTCGGTGTGAAGAGATCACAACTTGACTGAATTATCACTTTCAACAACTGATTCCACATTCTAATGAAGAGATAAGTTTCAAATAAGTCTGTCATTTGATATGATTTGTAGTACACTGACTGGCGAAGTGTATCAAAGCTATTAACAACCTACCCCTCCTCCTCCCTCCCATCAATGTTGCATCAACATTGTTGATGTTGCATCAACATTGGAAGGAAGGGGGGGGGGGGGGGGAGGGGCAAATTTCCGTCTGTGTTACAACATTTGTGACCGAGACTGTAGTTTATTCCTGTTCCTGTTTTAGGTCTAAAGTAATCTTGGCTGCAAACAAATTAATGCTTAATTAATTACCATTAAATCTTGTTGTCTGATATAAAAATGGTACTTTGCACAAGGCAATGGAAACTGTGGCTGTCACAAAGAGACGTGCGCGGTACATGGAAAGTTTAATATCTTAAGGACGGTGCCCACTAATTAAAGATATTTTTTCCCTGGTGTGTGATTATGCAGTAAATGTAGATCTTAACAAGTGTTTATAATTGAAATCTAAAAAGAAAATTGGGGGTAACCACGCATTTTTCAAAGATAATTCATGCATAATATTTGTAAAAAGCTTTAAAATACAAAGCAATGTATGGCGTTCTTTCTGAAATTGAAGCTTAATTATCTCTCAAAAATGCATGGTTACCCTCAATTTCTTTTTGGATACCAAGAGTACTTAATAAGATCTACTTCCTCCGGTTAGTTTTAAACGGCTCAAAAATATCCCTGTATTAGTTAGCATCAGCGATAGGCAACCCGAGTATCTGGAGATGCGCAGAAGGTATGTACAATAACAATAGTAGGCTCCGTCCTTAAACGTCTCCCAAAAGGGTAACAGGAAACTGAGAGCATTCATTAACAGTGAATGGTACCATGAATAGGTTAAAGCACTTTTCATTAATCATTTGGGAGTTTAACCAACCAGAATGAATGTTGCATGGTAAAAAGCAATCAAGTTAACTCATTTTCATGTATAAGAGAATATCAGCCGAAAATGATTTACTCTGCAACAAAATGGTGAATGGCATCACAAAAAGGGAACTGCCCCTTTGTTAGGACTCTCAAACCTATTTGGTCTTTGCAGGAATGGATGCAAATGAGATAAATCAAAGACCAAACCCACAGTTGCCTGCAGTGTCTAAATATAAGAAGAAAGAGGGGAAAAGAAAGGCTAAGAAAGTTTCTGGAACCTCTAGAGAGGAACCTTCTTTGTGTGCATATGGAGGTAGGAGAAGTATTTTAGCAGTGCCAGTGTGAGCTAGCTGTTTCCGAAAAACTGTCCCTTTGTCAATAATCTTTCTACCAGCGTACGTCATGTGGTCAGTTACAGTGCCGCTCGGAGATAAGCGAACAACGCAGACGCAAAATAAACGCACGCAATACGCGTATACGCGTTTTTTTTGACGCGTCTAAAATTGCGTATCGTATACGCATTTGTGCCTTTGTTATTCATAACCGTAATCTTGCTTTCCTGTTATTGTTTACGAAGACAAAAGAATAAATTGCGTGACTGCCGACAAGTTGAAAATTTGCATTTGCATGTATGTCGCTTTGATTACTAATCAATTTCGATTCGCAAATGCCGCCGATGAAAACATTCACAGGGCATTACTTCGAAGTTTAATATCCTTTAAATGCAAAAAAGGTCTCGAAAGACGAGCGAAATTAAATCAGCAAATTATGCCCCGAAAAACTGAAGCCATGATTGTCACAATTGTCACAATTGTTACAATCATTTCACGATAACCTTTTACCGACGCGTGCAAAAAAGTCCAAATTTTCCATGCAGAAAAATCAAATAAATGCGATCGACATATCATAGAAAGTTTTTTACAAATATTTTCTTTGAACTGAGAGCATTTCACCGTTTGAATCAGCGAAGTATGCCCCGAATCACATCATGATGGCCTACAATTGTAGCTCTAGCCGGCGCGTGCCCAAATTTAACCGAATACTTTTCCTTTAAACAGAAATACCAAATAAATGTGATCAGCGCATCCATTGAGCCTTTGAAGAAAAATTTTGCGTTTGAAGTGAAAGCACTGTACCCGTTGATCAGAAAATCATTCCCAACAGAGCTGAAGATGTGATTATTACATGAATTAAAATCGTGTTTGTCACGTGTCGGCAACCGTGTTTTACTACACTGTCGCGCTGAAAATCCACGCCAAAAAATCATTCAAGCTGCAAAATTCTCAGCCTTACGATGAATTTCTGTACAAAACTGCTAATGATGACCCCTTTGCTAAAGAGTTGTGATTTTAGTTTACGACTAAACGGATGTACGGGTACAAAGTTGTTTTGATACTGTATTATCGCTCTCGACGCTTTCATGTAAATTTTGATGTTAAAAAGGTTCTTGTGTGCCATCTGTCGATAGGTTTATATTTCTCCAAAAGTAAGCTTGATCATTTTTTGGGCTTTAAAACACAAATATCTAGCCAGAAGGACTTTGCGCTGGTGGGATTTTTTGCTCTTTTAGTGACGCACCGACCAGCGAACACGCAAATTATTTTCACATTCACCACACCGGAAACGATTGAGAAAAAACAAAGACAAGGCAACAAAAGAAAGACAAAAGGAGAGCTCATAAATACTAATGAGCCTTTTTGCGTATGTGTTGACGCGCATCCGCGTTTTTTTTGACGCGTTTACGCGTTTTGCGTATGCGCGTTTTTTGCGTATATTTTGGTTCGCTTATCTCCGAGCTGCACTGTACACCGTGGACAGGTGTATCTCCCACAAAGTTTGTTATCTGCAATTTAAGCCTCCTGCAAGACATACAAGCATTTTAGTGATGGGAGGAAGGAGGAAATTAACTTATAGTAATGTTCAGTTGTACTGAGATTTTTGGGTGCAAAACGTGGAACAGCTTTATAGTTCTTGCCAGCTATACATATTTTGAGCAACTAGAGTGATGGGCACTGTGTTGAGGTTTCAGGAAGCATGAAACTATAATCATGGACAAATTCCATTGGGACACTACAACGTGCCCTATTGTCTCTCTTTACTATTTCAATTCCCCCCCCCCCCTCCCCTCCCCTCCCCCAGCCAATGTTGGCCCCAAACGAGGTCATGTCATAAGGACTACTTGACTGCACTGAGGACATTCATGTGACATTGACTAAGGGGGAAGGGGGAGTATTAAAAGGCCAGTTTTGCCGTGAAATATATATTTTGCATCACATATTTGCCTAAAAAAGGTTCATGTCTCCTTATCAATATTATTTGTCAAGGATTATATCTTGATTTACACCTCTTATTTCTAATGGTTAATATAGCATGAGGTATGAAAGGCGAAGCAATGTTGAGATTAAGCTGACTTGACCACACCTGAATAGATTATCATGAGCAGAGCTAAGGTTAAAAGGATCATTCTTCCTTAGGTACCACAATTTTGAGTTTTTGTCAAAAACCTATTAAATTACTGTAGAACAAAAGCGTTTCCCCAGGCAATCAAACCATACGTCAGGAAAGGATACACTAAGGAATAATATAACTGATTGAGAATATCAATAGTAACAAAATGTCTAAGCTTAGATAGAATGCCAATGCCCCTTGAAATTTTCTTACCAACTTCACGTGTATTTTTTTTCCAATTTAAATTAGAATCAATGATAAGACCTAGGTATTTGACATATGCAGTTTGCTCCACAGGCCTGCCTGAAATCTTGAAGCAAATTGGTTGAGGATTTCTTTGTGGAGGGCAAATTTCCATCTGTGTTACAACATTTGTGACCGAGACTGTAGTTTATTCCTGTTCCTGTTTTAGGTCTAAAGTAATCTTAGCTGCAAATAAATTAATGCTTAATTAATTACCATTAAATTTTGTTGTCTGATATAAAAATGGTACTTTGCACAAGGCAATGGAAATTGGGGCTTTCCTTATTGACAAAGAGAGACGTGCACGGTACATGAAAAGTTTAATATCTTAAGGACGGTGCCTACTAATTAAAGATATGTTTTCCCTGGTGTGTGATTATGCAGTAAATGTAGATCTTAACAAGTGTTTATAATTGAAATCTAAAAAGAAAATTGGGGGTAACCACGCATTTTTCAAAGATAATTCATGCATAATATTTGTAAAAAGCTTTAAAATACAAAGCAATGTATGGCGTTCTTTCTGAAATTGAAGCTTTAATAATTATCTCTCAAAAATGCGAGGTTACCCCCAATTCTCTTTTTGGATACCAAGAGTACTTACTAAGATCTACTTTCTCCGGATAGTTTTAAACCGCGCAAAAATATCCCTGTATTAGTTAGCATCAGCGATAGGCAACCCGAGTATCTGGAGATGCGCAGAAGGTATGTACAATAACAATAGTAGGCTCCGTCCTTAAACGTCTCCCAAAAGGGTAACAGGAAACTGAGAGCATTCATTAACAGTGAATGGTACCATGAATAGGTTAAAGCACTTTTCATTAATCATTTGGGAGTTTAACCAACCAGAATGAATGTTGCATGGTAAAAAGCAATCAAGTTAACTCATTTTCATGTATAAGAGAATATCAGCCGAAAATGATTTACTCTGCAACAAAATGGTGAATGGCATCACAAAAAGGGAACTGCCCCTTTGTTATGACTTTCAAACCTATTTGGTCTTTGTAGGAATGGATGCAAATGAGATAAATCAAAGACCAAACCCACAGTTGCCTGCAGTGTCTAAATATAAGAAGAAAGAGGGGAAAAGAAAGGATAAGAAAGTTTCTGGAACATCTAGAGAGGAACCTTCTTTGTGTGCATATGGAGGTAGGAGAAGTATTTTAGCAGTGCCAGTGTGAGCTAGCTGTTTCAGAGAAACTGTCTCTTTGTCAATAATCTTTCTACCAGCGTACGTCATATGGTCAGTTACACCGTGAACCGGTGTATTTCCCACAAAGTTTGCCATGTGCAATTTAAGCCTCCTGCAAGACATACAAGCATTTTAGTGATGGGAGGAAGGAGGAAATTAACTTATAGTAATGTTCAGTTGTACTGAGATTTTTGGGTGCAAAACGTGGAACAGCTTTATAGTTCTTGCCAGCTATACATATTTTGAGCAACTAGAGTGATGGGCACTGTGTTGAGGTTTCAGGAAGCATGAAACTATAATCATGGACAAATTCCATTGGGACACTACAACGTGCCCTATTGTCTCTCTTTACTATTTCAATTCCCCCCCCCTCCCCTCCCCTCCCCCAGCCAATGTTGGCCCCAAACGAGGTCATGTCATAAGGACTACTTGACTGCACTGAGGACATTCATGTGACATTGACTAAGGGGGAAGGGGGAGTATTAAAAGGCCAGTTTTGCCGTGAAATATATATTTTGCATCACATATTTGCCTAAAAAAGGTTCATGTCTCCTTATCAATATTATTTGTCAAGGATTATATCTTGATTTACACCTCTGATTTCTAATGGTTAATATAGCATGAGGTATGAAAGGCGAAGCAATGTTGAGATTAAGCTGACTTGAACACGCCTGAATAGATTATCATGAGCAGAGCTAAGGTTAAAAGGATCATTCTTCCTTAGGTACCACAATTTTGAGTTTTTGTCAAAAACGTATTAAATTACTGTAGAACAAAAGCTTGGAGAGCTGATCTTCTTACAAAGAAAGGTATCTTTGGAATTTGGTTTATTCCAACAGCAAGTGATAAAGCTTAAGGTACACCAAATAAAATAATCGACAAGACAGCCAAAAAGAAAATTCACAATTGTAGGTGATGGTTTCAATGCCTGACAGCCACTGTGTCTAGGACTGTCGAACTTGTCAAAATCGTCTTTTCTTTCTAATTCTTGGTACCTCGGTTGTGTTCACTTGGCATTAAATTTGCTTTGTAGAGAATTTCCAGGATTCTTACAATGGGACTTTTTTGTGAAGCCAGTGAAATGGAAATACTTTTGCCCTTTTTTGTTGCATTATCAATTTTGAAATTTTCACAAATTCTTATTGAGCCTACATTGAACGTGGTCAACAGTGATACATTTTTAAGTTTACCTGAGATGGCTTACAATATTCAGCATTTTTTGCAGTTCATTTATTTTTTATTAAGGTATATACATGTACTAGAGTCACTTTTAGTTTGCAGTCTTAAAAGTATTGCGCCTCAGTGTTTGTATGAACTGATCTGTTCCAATCAAAACTGCATTTACATAATTATAACCTCATGAACCCGTTCCTTTCCCTCTCAACACGCACTAATCAAGTTTTTATCTTTGTGTTGAGCAAGAGGAATGTGCATGCACAATGGCAAGGTTTCTGGTTTTCATCGATTTTTCTTATGGTTAACAAACTTATACTGAAAATAATCAGTTGATTCTGATTGGACAATTTTATCCGAAATTGTACTCCGCAGAGTCCCAATTAGGGTACTATGGTACCCACACATTACTGTATAACTTAAAGTACAAGTATAAAAAAGACTGGCATTACTTTTGTTATTTTTAAAGAAGACCACCCAGAAAGACTAATGCAAAACATTAATTTTGTCCTACTATGGTTGTCATTAATTAATTTTGATCACCATAGATTTACAATCTTATTTTCAGACAACTTTATCAAGCTGCGTATCGATGTATCAGACTTAACTAAAGAACAAGAGGAAAAAGTCTTTAACTTTTTAGCACCTCAAGTCCAAACGTTTGTGAAATGCCATGACTATTCCTCAAATAAACAGAAAGGAGTGAGAGCCTTGACTAAATTTATCACAAAGGCCTACAAGGTATCCTTCGAAGCTCTCAACATAGGCTCTCTTGAAATCATTGTGGATTGCCCTACCTTAAGAAGTCTTGAACATCTGTGGAATGATTATCTCTCTGGTCACCTCGATAAAGTGGCAGAGCGATACCTTGTGACAGATGAATTGAAGAAGAAAGTTGCCGTGAAGACAATAAATCTGAAAACAAACATAGACGAGGAAAACTACATGGCCTGCAGCAAATTTCTTACCAAAATACCAGGTGCTTGTTCATGTAAATATTACATTGTGACTAAACAAACAATAGACTTTTTTCGGTTATGCTTGGGAAGTGCCCTGTACGGGTAAGAGCTGGATATTAGCCCTTTAGTGTAAAGAGTCTGCACTGTACATGCATACTATTTGTTTGTACAAATACGTACTTTATTAGATAATGCAGTACTTAGTGCTTATAGATCGTTCAGTAGAGCTGGTCAAGAGAAAGCGAAGATGATCTAAAGTTTTTGCTATCCTAACTGTTTTAATTTCCTTGTGCCACACTAGTTTTCCCAGTACATTGCTCCAGCTGTGCCCTTTCATGAGTAAGTGAGGGCCTTATAGAAAAGTTGCACAAGCAACAAAGTGAATGTTCACGACACAGGAAATTTAACCCTGAAAAGTTAACTAACAACTCCCTCTAATCCACGTGGTGGCATGTCTTCGTTTTCAGTAGAAGCAGACTGTGTTTCTATACCAGATTTACTTGATCTGGAAGCGAGCACAAGTGAGATGAACACGCTTGCAAATTACACGACTGTAAGTTCCTTGCATTATTTGATAACAGGAAGTAGTAAAAAATTAAATGCATTTCTAAAATAACATGGGTGCGCATCCGAACAAAAATACAGGTAATGTTCAAAAATACAAAAGATTTAGAATGAAAAAAAGAGCCCGACCAGTGCAGGACGCTTTCTTAACTGGTTTATTATTGTGTTAAAATCTTACTTGTATAAGTGGTGTAACAAACTGGTAGAGTCTTGCAGTTCCCATAATTTGTAGGTTTGCCTTGATATGCAAGTGTTTCTATCCCTGATAGAGATACATTTCTTTAAGTTCCGAAAGGACAGTAATTATTTTGGGAACAGTTCTTCATTGGCATTCACTTCCGTTCCAGGGTCTTGTAATGCTATTACATGTAAATGAATATAAAATCAATTCTGATTTCTGGCATTTCCTCCCTAGTCTCAATTCTTTAAGATTTGTAACTTCAGAAGGGTTTTTCCCAAGTAAATCAACCGTGTTTCAATTGTCCCACTTCAGCTCTCAAGATAAGCTCCCATATTCAACTCTCCTGTACTGTAGCTAAATACGTAGTGGAGCATTTGAACCGATGAACAGAAGAAAAACTTAGAGGTTCAACTCCAGTTAGGAACACTACAAATCTTCCATGCATGCCCAAGACTACAATCACACGGTACTGAAGAAACAGATTAAAGTTTAACCTTTGTCAGTGGTTTTACCTTCTGTTCATGCGCAGAGCGCCACTTTATGAAACCCAAAATGACTTTTTCCAGGTGAGTTACCTCGTATCCATGCAACCATGCCTTAACCGGCGCATGTGATCACCTTGACCGTCTAGACTTTTGCATGGAAACATGAAATCTAGACCGTACCAGCTAAAAATTCCTCCCCCGATTTTGGCGTTCAAATTTTCGTACGTTTAGCGTCGCTTCATGCTACAGAAACAGGGATAAGCTCCGGCATAATGGGCCACTTGGCTCGTAAGCAGACTTTACCTTTTAACTTTTTACCAACCGTCGTCTTTTGCCCTTCAAAAAAGCCTTTAGCAATCTAATTTTATGCAGAAGGAAAGCAAAAAGTCTTATTCCAAACGGAGGGCTAAGAATCTTCTGGAAAAGGATTAGCTAAATCTGGCTCGGAACAACTGGGCCCTGGTGTCCCCTAAGACTAAACTTTAGCATCTCGACTATAGTTATTTCATTCATTCACTCATTCATTCATTCATTCATTCATTCATTCATTCATTCATTCATTCATTCATTCATTCATTCATTCATTCATTCATTCATTCATTCATTCATTCATTCATTCATTCATTCATTCATTCATTCATTCATTCATTCATTCATTCATTTATGACATACCAACTTTCTCTTCTTTTTGATGATAACTCTAAATGTCTTGACATAAGTAGTTTTCTTACTAAAACGATGATAACGACAAAGCTGAGGAGGACCCTAATGATTTGTACAAGTGATCCTTTATTGGCAAAGTAGAATACTGAAAGTAGTGGATCAGGAGAAGCAGCAGGGGCTGTAGTTCTACCCCCTCCCCCTTAAAGTTTTTTCTCTGAAACAAAAATGTTAAGGCTACATTCCCCACATTTCAAAAATATTGCAGCACAGGCTTTTGACAAGTCGTTTCGTAGAGATTCAAGAGCAAAATAGTATGTTTTAGGACTTTTTAAACAGTTGACGAATTCCATAGTAAATTCAGGATCAAGATAAATTATCTACATTACTTTCAGCTGATTGCTGCTATTCCACCCGATTTAAAACAGAAAGCTAAAACCTATGCAACTCCCTCAGTCGACTCACTAGAATCAACCAATATTAATCCCTTATCATCCCTAGACTTAACCAGTATGCGTTGCAAACATTGCTGTAATGTTATCGAACCAACAGGTGTCAGGAAATGGAGAGAGAATTTTCCGCTAGATTTTGAAAATTGGCAGACGAAATTCTCTTTTATTTACCGATCATCTAAAGACAATAAATTGAGACAGTTTGAAGTCATGGATGGCATTCCTTGTGTCTTTATATTTATATTTTCGTTTGTCATCAGGCCAAGGACCAGGACACAAGCTGTACTATGAGAATAGAAAAGGCCAAATAAGTTTACGATGAAAAAATACTGTTTTTAGCAACATTAGTCTGTAAACAAAGTGACTTTTTGCCAAGAATATAATCACCTTACTTTTGACAGTGTTCAAATTCTCAGCTAAACTGAAACTTAAGAGAATGTTAGTGTGTGGAAATCAGTCCCTTCATTGCAGACTCCCCGGCACGACAGCTTAAAAGTAACTTTTGTCGTTTTAGCCTGTTACAAGGAAGACTGTTCTTTGTAAAGTATTCCAAGCTGTTTCTTGTAATCTTCATCAAGTGCTTTTTTATTTTACATTCTTGCACTGTCTGAGGATTTGAATTGTAAACTGGTACATGTGGACTTTTATCACGTAGTCTTTATGAAAAATTCATGTACTTTGCAAGAATATTAGACAAAACAATACCGCAGGTAACTTTGTTTGCTTCAGTGGTTTTTTGCTCCCCACATTTGTGGGGTGTCTCTTTTCCAAATAAAGGGTCCACGGGTGTCCAATATGTCGAGATATAGGAGGGAGAACCACTACCATATGTTAAGTTTGTAATTTTTTTTCACTAGGTACCTCGAAGTGCTCTTCACAGGGCGTCAATCAATGGAGAATATGAGGAGGTCAACACGCATCTGAAGAATGGTGCAAATGTTGATGAAATAGATCAGGTTTCTTCAAGAGATTTGTACTAGTATCTTATTTTCAGTGAGATTTCTGCATAACTCACTGAATAAATATAACATCTAGCCCAAGTTTGCTTAGCCCTTTGTGCGTGGGCTAGAACGTACATACATGTATTCATTGCAGACGGTCAGGAAGAGCAACACTTGGCAGTATTAAAACTTACAATCCATGGCCCTGATCTTCCTTTAATTTTCACACCAGTTTGCTAGTGAGATCATAATAAAGGAATGTGGGTGAAGCCCAAATTGCTTTCTCTTCGCAATGTTGCTTTGTATCACTTTCAGCCAGTGCTGAACATCAGAATTTATATCTTGTTTTATATTTTTTTTCCTTTCCCCAGTTTTTGTTAACACCGCTACACCTTGCCTGTTGGTATGGACATGAATGTGTTGTCAAGCTCTTGCTAGATCATAATGCAGATGTCAATGCCTTAGACAGGGTAAGAAGGAAGAGAACAGTTGACTCCCAGTTGATGTTCGTCTTAGGTTAATACTACTACTGTTCACTCAGTGCCACAATGACACATGAGAACGTTATTTTAAGTATAAAAATTGCTGTTGTATTTTTGATCATTAGCAGCAGTCAA
>NC_090883.1:27198031-27200531 GCF_036669925.1 Montipora capricornis | reverse complement strand
ACATGAGCCATTGGCTCGGGTGATTGGGCAACCTCTCCCTACGTTTGCGACTTTAAATAAAGTTACCTTACCTTAGAACCATTGAATAAAAAATGAGTGTGTCTAGTAGCAAAATTGAAGTGTTATTTAAGATAAAGTTTACTCAATTATGGCGTTGACAGGTAAATCAATCGCCTCAGATAAAGGGATATTTGTAAAAATGCTAGTGACATCATAGGAAACTAGAAACTTGTCGCTGAAATTATTGATAGTTATTGATAATTATTGAAACTATTGATAATGCTACTTCCTTCTATCAACTCAAAATCAAGGAGAGTTTCCATATTGAGCGGTTGAAACCCGAACTCAACAAACAAGTTGATCATGTCAGTTTAGCATTACACTTTTAAACTTTTACCGTTATATCAGTTGTGTTCAGTTCTCTATAATATTGTTGGTTCGTTTGAATTGCAGTCATTACGAAGTTAATTGATATTTGACACGTTTTGTTGCAGCTCAGTCTCAGGACATTTACAAAAAGGGCTTTCTTACGTACGGACAGCCATTCAGGGTTTAATCTACTACAGGCAGCTGTCTTACAAGGAGACCATGACATTGTTTACAAAGCAAGTACCTATCTAGAGAACTTTGTGGAAAAGATGAAATCTGAAACAATAAGTAATAAGGCGTCCATTTTCTGCGGCAAATCAGCAGTTGATATTCTATCAGCCCTTGATTGCAGAAAACCAGGTCATGCTGATATTGAAAAACTGTGGCAAAGATTGGTTGCGATTGACGAAACACTAAGTGAGCTGCACTCATGCGCAATGAGCGGCGATGTAGAAAAGGTGATTGAGCTCGTTTTTAATGATGGTATTGATGTCAATGTCGCTGCAAAGAGCAATATCACACCATTGCTGTTGGCAAGTCCGATGTCCTCTGGTGTGTTAATCAAGACCCTGATTGATCTTGGGGCAGACGTAAATGCTCAAACATCCCCAGGTAAAGAGGGACCTTTGCTTTTTGCAGCTTCTGGCAATAATTACATGGTGGCTAGATTGCTTTTGGAGCATGGAGCTGATGGGAATGTTAAGGATCAGTGGGGGAAAACGCCTCTTCAAAAAGCAGTCACACAGAAGAACGTACATCTCGTCGAGCTATTGCTTGAAAACAAGGCGAATGTGAATATTCAAAGCCACTGGGGAGAAACACTTCTTCATAAAGCAGTCATGCTGAATGATGTACCTCTTGCCAAGCTATTGCTTGAAAACAAGGCGAATGTGAATATTCGAGACGGGACTGGAGTAACTCCTCTTTATGTAGCAGTCACGCAGAAGAACGTACCTCTCGTCGAGCTGTTGCTTGAAAATAAGGCGGATGCGAATATTATTCAAGACAAGAATAAAGTAACACCTCTTTATGTAGCAGTCACAGGGAGGGATGCAACTCTTGTCAGGCTATTGCTTGAAAACAAGGCTGATGTGAATTTTCAAGACCGAAATAAAAAAGCACTTCTTCATGAAGCTGTCACACAGAAGGACATAACTCTCGTCAACCTATTACTTGAAAACAAGGCGGATGTGAATATCCAAGACTGTTCAGGGGAAACCCCACTTCATAAAGCAGTCACAGTGAAGGATATACCTCTTGTCAAGCTATTGCTTGACAACAAGGCTGATGTGAATATTCAAGACCAGAAGGGCCGAACACCTTGTCATATGACAGTCACACAGAAGGACGTACCTCTCGTCAAGCTATTGCTTGAAAACAAGGCTGATGTGAATATTCAAGACGGGAAGGGAGAAACATCCCTTCATAAAGCAGTCACGCAGAACGATGTACCTCTCGTTGAGCTATTGCTTGAAAACAAGGCTGGTGTGAATATTCAAGACGGGAAGGGAGAAACATCCCTTCATAAAGCAGTCACGCAGAACGATGTACCTCTGGTCAAGCTATTGCTTGAAAACAAGGCAGACGTGAATATTCGAAATAAGTCGAGACGAACGCCTCTTCATAAAACAGTTGCACTGAAGGACGTACCTCTCGTCAAGGTATTGCTTGAAAACAATGCGGATGCGAATGTTCAAGACGTTGGGGGAGAAACAGCTCTTCATAAAGCCACAACTGCAACTCAAGTCACACTGAAGGACGTATCTCTCATCAAGCTGTTGTTTGAAAACAAGGCGGATTCGAATATTCAAGACTGTGTAGGACGAACATGTCTTCATAAAGCTGTCGCGCAGAAGGACATACTTTTCGTCAAGCTATTGCTTGGGAACAAGGCAGACGTGAATATTCAAGACGAGTGGGGAGAAACGTCTCTTCATAAAGCAGTCATGCAGAAGGACCTACCTGTCCTCAAGCTGTTGCTTCAAAACAAGGCTAATGTGAATATTCAAGACGGAAAGGGAAAAACTGCTCTTCATAAAGCAGTCACGGAGAAGGACGTTCCTCTCGTCAAGCTATTGCTTGAAATGAAGGCGGATGTGAATATTCAAGACTGGCAGGGAGCAACACCTCT
>NC_090883.1:27168031-27185531 GCF_036669925.1 Montipora capricornis | reverse complement strand
CAAATAACCAACAACTCGCGGCATCCGATTCGAAAGAAAGCTGTTTTTTCCGTTTCTGTTTTTTACAATGCCCCACCCCCAGGTTGACCGATTTTACGGCTCGTTCGTTTGACATTCTGTAATACGATTTAACATGCAAAATGACCTCAAGATTTTTTTCTTTGGGGGTAAATTTAGGAAGATATCTCTAAAATTTTGGCAGAAAAATTTCTTCTGTATTCCAATAAAATTGAAACTCTCCAAGTGGTAATTTGTAGAAGTAAACCTTCCTGTTTGTTTTCCAGAATAAAAACAATCAAACGCACCCTGCCTCATCCTGGGAAAGCAAAAGTAAAAACTGAATGCCTGACAAATGCCTGGGAGGGGGTCACATCAAATTGAAAATCGAGAGTAATTAATTCATTCATTTTACGGATTTTTTTTCTTTTATCAAAGAAAGAAATTAATAATTTTGACTCCACTATCCAATCACACACAACACGACTAACTCAATCATGTGCAACACAACTGTGTAGATACATGGGCATGTAGGACAGCAAGTGCCACAAGCCGGTTTATTTTGCTTACCATATGCATACAAACTCCGCTCTAGCATAACAATACGTAAGCATACTTAATGGTACTGACCTCCTAGAAACTTGTTAAAGGAAAAGTACACTGGGCACTTGCCGGATACGAAAACCCAAAACCCTTCGGGAATGAGGGAACGTATTCTCCAAACCCTATGCAAGTGCCACTACCCTATGGAGGCTAAGGAAAGATTTAACAAAAAAGTAGGCGAAGAAAGCTGAACCTAGACTGATTCAAATCCCTAACGGATCACTATTTGTACGACAAATTACCCATAATCCCCACCAGACAACCGGACCCAGTCCTCTGGTCCGTGCCGTCAAAATATCCATTTCTGCCAATTTCGCAGGCTACAACTGTCAAAAATAGCATTTATCAATAACCTCGCTCTCATTGTGCGAGACTGCGCAATCGTTCTGTCACTCTTTGCGGGAATAGAGCGTTTTCACTCACGTGACTAAGATAAATGCAAATTTGATGAAACAAAAGAAACTATTTGCATAAAAATAGAGTTCAATTCCCAGAGAATTAGTTCGGAACACCAACATGGCCGCCGTTTCTTTGTTTTGGAACAGCAACATGGCTGTCGTGACGTCATGCGAAAACGCTGTATTCGAAAAGTTGCTTAAATCGCATTCAATCCGGCAAACAACCACACAAAAAGCGAGAAAGTCACCACGACAATAAAGTACGGCTTTTTTATGAGACCTTATGCGTGCAAATATCTTTTTCAGTTTGTTATCGAACTTCCTATACAAGTCCTTATAATTTTTTTTACCCTCCGACTCTGGGTGGCCTGTGGTTTCGTAAATAGTTTTTCGGGCCCGACTTGGGGCCCGACAAGCAGAAACGAGCCCCAGGTCCCTCCCGTTTAGAGTTCGAGCTCAAATTTTTGGAGCGACTTCGATTTGATGATTTGTTGCAGGTTCTTCAAGTAAAGGGTGCATCTTGAAGTCAAGCGGCAAAATTACAGTAGACCGAACCTGATCAAAAGGAGGAAAAGAGCTAGCTAGTTTGGGAGTCTTAGGTTTGCTATGATGCTCCAGGGTGAGTTTTATGTTATCTCTATGCAATGCTAAAGGGAGCTTGCCTGACTGGCGGTGGCGACTTTGCTTAGCTTTCAACTAAAAATTTGCTTATATCCTTTGCCAAAGCTGATAGAAAACTAGCAGGAACTATTAAAGCTATTTCACAGAGCGTTTTAAGCTACTTTTATGCCAATCTTGGTACGTTTGTTGGGAAAGAGCATCCTGGAGTAACTTCCGTTTGTGTAGCTATAGTTCGTTCTGGACGCAGAAAACCGGAGAATTAGATATTTGTCTTTTCTTATTGCAGCTAATGAGGGATTATGTCTAACTGTATAAAATTTCCCTCTCTTTGATGTCTTGTTCTGGAAGGAAGGAAAGGTATTGTGTACTCCCATTAATCACAGAGGAACATACCTTGAGGCAACGAAAACACAACACAATTTGTGAGCAAGACTTGTGATGTGATTATATTTAAGAATCATGACCTGTTAAACTCCAAGGTAAGTAATGTTTCTTGCTTTTACTCCATGAGTTGGGCCTTTGAGCTTAAACGAAACAACAACATACAGCAGCTGAAAAAACTATGGCCATTTCAAAGTTGTTTCCCCTGTTAAATGTTCGTTTAGTGACCTAATCTTAGCTCTCGTTTGTGTTTTACTATAGGCACTGATCGATTACTGTATTAGTTGAAACGTGAAAACACATATCTCCTTGGCAATTTCACCCCAGGCGTTTCACTATACCCTCCGTGCTGGCAGAGTGGGGAATTTGACTATGACCAAAGTGAATTAAGAGGTTTAACCAAAGAGTGTCAATGTATTAGGGTTCCCAAGTCGCCCAATGCCTGTCTTTCCTGAATTTAAGAGGTGGAATATATCTCTTTTTGTGTGATTGATGAACTGAGAACATTTTTCAGTGCTTTTTAATTAAGGTATAGTAATCTATGAAAAGTAGACTATTTAACTTTTTAATCATTGACAGGTTTATCTTTTATGAGGGCCTCCCAGGGGGGTTGCATGTTCCTTTGTTCCCTGTAAAAAAATACATTTGTTCCCTTGTTCCTCAAAAATAAATTAAGGTGTTCCCCGAAATCCACTTTTACTGAGTTCCCCTGTTCCCAGAAATTCTGCTCCATGTTCCCTAGATCCCCAAATATTCCTCACTGTTCTCCACAATTTCTCTCATACAATGTTTTTCATTTTTTCATGGTTAGTTATTTTCATAGGTTTTACCTCATTAGTCATAGTACAGATACTTCTCAGCAAAATGCCTTCTTTCCTCTTTGATGACCATGACAGTTGTCATCTTTCCTCACGTTCTACATCATTTGGAACTTCTGGTCTCCTATTTTGGTCAAATCAAGTGGCTGGACTTTTGGTAGGTCCACTTGATATAGATTTATTAAGAGACTCCCTGGATTGTCTTTGGCTCTCATATTTCGCACAGTTTTTTGGGGAACACTCTGACCATGAATAGCTTTTTAGTTCCTCATCTCACAAACTTGTTGATCAGTTAGCTTGTTTGTCTTTGGAGGACGTAATTTTGCAAGGTCTGAGTAGTTTGCAGATACAAACATGCGAGGGTACATGAACTGGTGCTAGTAAAATATGAATATGCAGTAGAACATTGCCTTCTCAAGCATTCTTTGATACAGTAGATCTACTTAATCTATAGTCAAGCTCAACTTGTATAGGCATGTCACTCACACCCAGTCTCATTTCAGAAAGCGTATTTTCCACAACCAATGTCAAAATGCGTTTTATGTTAAATTTAGCTCTCAACCCAGGGTTAAATAGGTCCAAAAGAACCTTTATTTCATGCATTGACTTGAGGCACGGTGGCCTCATGGTTAGTGCGCTCGACTCCGGATCGAGTGATCCGGGTTCGGGGCCTGGCCGGGGACGTTGTGTTGTGTTCTTGGGCAAGACACTTTACTCTCACGGTGCCCCTCTCCATCCAGGTGTATAAATGGGTACCGGCGTAATGCTGGGGGTAGCCCTGCGATGGACTAGCATCCCATCCAGGGGGAGCAAATACTCCTAGTCGCTTTATGCTACGGAAACCGGAGATAAGCGCCGGCCTGATGAGCCTTCTGGCTCGTAAGCGGAGACTTTACCTTTTACCTTACCTTATTGGCTTGAGTAATCATCTCTCATCTTAAATGACAACTGAGGAGACAGTTCCTTGAAGGCCCTGTGTTCATTTATGCTTATTCATATTGCATAGCATAAACGGAACATAACTTAACTATCATCTCCCTTTGATTCATGACTAATAATAATTATGTGGTAAGGCAGCCCCCCATTGCTCTTGTGTGTCAATTTGAAAAATTCTCCCTTTTGGCCACTCTGGTAATGTTGGCTGAAAGTCTTTTCAAGGCTGCTGAATTTGAACTTGACGACGTTCAGCATTGCACATTTTTCCTTAAAATTAATTTTAACCGAAGTGAAATTTTTATCTGCAGCCACCTTCACACAGAGTTCAAAACGCAACCTCTCCGTGAGCTTTTCATTGCCATGATTGTGATAAATAGCACCCGTAACGGGTATTGTTGTGTCTCACGCAATGATTCAGACTTGGTTATAACACAACGATCTTTACTTTAATCAATATGGCGGTTCAAAAACAGGATCAGATACATGGTATGCATGTGCACATGTAATATTAACAAGGCCACTGGTTAACACATGCGGCATGGCATTCCTCCTTTCCCCCCCCCCCCTCCCCCCCCAAATACACAATTTGTATTTAATAACAAGGAGACAAAACTAAACAAAAAAAAAGAGTCGTAAGTCTAGTCTCTCTGAGGGCATTTGCAGTCTAAGGGAATCATGTCTGCATGGTGTTCTGGGCTGCTAGTTATATCCTTACGCTGGTTACTTGAGGGGTTGCTAGGCGTGGTGCTGATATCTTGGTCCAGGGTCACTGCTTCCTTGGAGCCACTACAAGTAGGGATCAGTGGTACCCTATTATGAGTCGATTGTGGAGTGGCTGGAAACACTGCTGGGTTTGCATGGCTGAGTTGCCAGGTCGTCCGTGTTAGGGTTCACTGTAATGGCAGACTCTCTCTGTTGATCGATATGTTGCCGCCAAACTGTACTGGGTGCGACTCTGACTTCATAGGACAAGGGTCCAGAGCAGGCTGTGATGACTCCAGGCACCACAAAGACAAAACTAAACAAAAAAAAGAGTCGTAAGTCTAGTCTCTCTGAGGGCATTTGCAGTCTAAGGGAATCATGTCTGCATGGTGTTCTGGGCTGCTAGTTATATCCTTACACTGGTTACTTGAGGGGTTGCTAGGCGTGGTGCTGATATCTTGGTCCAGGCTCACTGCTTCTTTGGAGCCACTACAAGTAGGGATCAGTGGTACCCTATTATGAGTCGATTGTGGAGTGGCTGGAAACACTGCTGAGTTTGCATGGCTGAGTTGCCGGGTCGTCCGTGTTAGGGTTCACTGTAATGGCAGACTCTCTCTGTTGATCGATATGTTGCTGCCAAACTGTACTGGGTGCGACTCTGACTTCACAGGACAAGGGTCCAGAGCGGGCTGTGATGACTCCAGGCACCCACTTGTTTACTCCACGGTAGTCTCAGGCAACAACAGTTTCACCTACATCCAGCTGGCGGGTAGAGCTGTGACTTGCTCTCAACTCTTGGTCCTACTGTTTCTCTTCCATTCACTTTGTTATGTTGGGCTTCAGGACATCTAGTCTTGTTCGGATGTTTCTTCCCATCAGGAGTGTGGCTGGAGTCTCCCCCGTCATTGTGTTTGGTGTTGTTCTATAGGCCAGTAGGAAGTTAGCCAACTTCTGAGAAAGAGACTTTCTTTCAAGCATTGTCGCGCAAAGAGCTTCTTTGAACGTTTGTACAAAATGTTTAGCCAGTCCATTTGTACAGTACCGTGCAAATGTAAGTTGACAGTCCCTCGAAGCTCGATCCGCGAAACTCGATTCTCGATCCTCGATTCTCGAAAACTTCGAGGATCGAGGCTCGAGTCGAGTTTCGAGACGTTCGAGAGCTTTCGAGAATTTTTCGAGACAATTTTCGAGACTCTCGAGTGGAGAAAACAAAGGAGTTTTCGCGTGATTAATTTTTCACGCGTCTCTTCCTGTCTATTTTTTACGGCTTTTATTTTATCTTACTGTTGGTTTCCATCATTTTTCGCGTTCGTCAGAAACTCTGGCAAGGCATGTAAGTGTCTTCATTGAATTATTTTGCCAACTTTTGAAAATAAAAAGTGTTTACCCATCGTTGTAAGTTCCGCGATATCATCGATCGGTCGCTTTGTGCCCGCGTTGTTGATTTCAACTTGAATATTAATTCACGTGTTTGTTTATGCTGCCGAGCGAATGTGATTCATTTCCTCGTGCGATGAATGCACGCAAGGATTCGTTTCATGTTTCATAAAATGTATCGGGTTGAATAAACACTTTAATTGTATTGGTGCTGTTCTCGTAATTTTGTTGAGTGATCTTTATTCTATGAGTCCTAATCCCGTTGTCTTACGCATTGGCAAAGCAACCGGAGTAGAACTTTACTCTGCTTTACTCCACCGCTGAATGATTCCCATGTGTGATTTGTGTTTTGGTTTGCATGATACTCTGTTGCAGTGTTAAGATATGAGCCTATATACATATAGGGTACAGAGCGATGCTTTGTTTGCAGGGTTTAATAGAGCATTGAAATAAATCCCTGTCACTCTACGAGTTTGGTGTGATTTTCAGTACGAGCCCAATTTGTTGTTTACGCATCGCAAAGCGGCAGGGTAAAGGCCGGTTTAGGTCTTGCCGCTAAATCGAACCATGTGAATTGTGTAAAACGTGGAATTTTTCCTCAAGAGGTCTTCCCATTGTTCTTTTAGTATGTGCTATTTTGAACGCTTTAAGTTTTTTAAGCATTTAATTATGCGCATTCTCATTCGCGTACCCTTTGATTGACATGGCGGTTTCTCACAACTGTTGGCCCGACTTCAGAAATTGTGAAACAACAATTACACAGTCATGTGGTTTTTAAGTCAAGTATTTATTGCTTCACGTTCGAAGCACACTCGATGCTTGCATTTTCACGTTCGCTTAAGTTGGGGCTGTTGTCAGGTTTGCGCGAATTAAATGTATCTTGTCTGGAGCGGTACTTTTACAAATGAAAATTTTGCAATTATTCTACTCTATAGATAACAAAAAAATTTCGCAACAAAGGCACTCAATGTATAATACAGAATGAATAATTCGCTGTTATTCAAATGTCATTAACAGCGAAGTAGTCAATCACAATAATATTCTAGCGAAGATATTTCGCAGTTAAGGAAATTTCCTTAACGGCGAAGTAGCCAATCGCATCAATAGAATAGAGGGGATATTTCGCAGTTATCGAAATTTCGTTAACGGCGAAGTAGCCAATCACAATAACAGAATTGAGAGAACATTTCGCAGTTATTTAAATTTCATTAACCGGGAAACAGCCAATAACGATAATAGAATAAAGGGAATATTTCGCAGTTGTTGCAATTTTATTAACTACGAAGTAGACAATCAACATATAAGAGTAGAGAGAATAATTCGCAGCTGTTTAAATGTCATTAACGGCGAAGTAGTCAAAGACAATAATAGGTTAGCGAAGATATTTCGCAGTTAATGAAATTCCATTAACGGCGAAGTAGTCAACCACAATGATATTATAGCGAAGATATTTCGCAGTTAATGAAACTTCCTTAACGGCGAAGTAGCCAATCGCATGTATAGAATAGAGGGGATATTTCGCAGTTATCGAAATTTCGTTAACGGCGAAGTAGCCAATTACAATAACAGAATTGAGAGAATATTTCGCAGTTATTTAAATTTCATTTACCGGGAAGCAGCCAATAACGACAATAGAATAAAGGGAATATTTCGCAGTTATTGCAATTTTATTAACTGCGAAGTAGACCGTCAACATATAAGAGTAGAGAGAATAATTCGCAGTTATTCAAAATTCATGTCATTAACGGCGAAGTAGTCAACGACAATAATAGGCTAGCGAAGATATTTCGCAGTTAATGAAATTCCATTAACGGCGAAGTAGTCAATCACAATAATATTCTAGCGAAGATATTTCGCAGTTAATGAAATTTCCTTAACGGCGAAGTAGCCAATCGCATCAATAGAATAGAGGGGATATTTCGCAGTTATCGAAATTTCGTTCACCGAGAAGTAGGCAATCACAATAACAGAATAGAGAGAATATTTCGCAGTTATTTAAACTTCATTTACCGGGAAGCAGCCAATAACGATAATGAATAAGGGGAATATTTCGCAGTTATTGCAATTTTATTAACTGCGAAGTAGACAATCAACATATTAGAGTAGAGAGAATAATTCGCAGTTATTCAAATGTCATTAACGGCGAAGTAATCAACGACAATAATAGGTTAGCAAAGATATTTCGCAGTTAATGAAATTCCATTAACGGCGAAGTAGCCAATCGAAATAATAGAATAGAGAGAATATTTCGCAGTTATTTAAATTTCATTAACCGCGAAGTAGCCAATAACCAAAATAGAATGAAGGAAATACTTCGCAGTTATTGAAATTTCATTAACGGCGAAGTAGCCAATAACAATAATGAAATAAAGGGAATATTTCGCAGTTATTGCAATTTTATTAACGGCGAAGAAGACAATCAAAACAATAGAGCAGAGAGAACAATTCGCAGTTATTCAAATGTCATTAACGGCAAAGTAGTCAATCACACTAATATGTTAGCGAAGATATTTCGCAGTTAATGAAATTTCATTAACGGCGAAGTAGCCAATCGTAACAATTGAATAGAGAGTATATTTCGCAGTTATTTAAATTTCATTAACCGGGAAGTAGCCAATAACCATGATAGAATGAAGGAAATACCTCGCAGTTAGTGAAATTTCATTGACGGCGAAGTAGCCAATAACAATCATAGAATAAAGGGAATATTTCGCAGTTATTGCAATCTTATTAACGGCGAAGAAGACCATCAACATAATAAAATAAAAAGAACAATTCGCAGTTATTCAAATGTCATTAACGGCGAAGTAGTCAATGGCAATAATAGATCAGCGAAGATATCTCGCAGTTAATGAAATTTCATTAACGGCGAATTCGCCAATCGAAATAATAGAATAGAGAGAATATTTCGCCGCTATTTAAATTTCATTAAACGCGAAGTAGCCAATAACCATAATAGAATGAAGGAAATACCTCGCAGTTATTTAAATTTCATTAACGACGAAGTAGCCAATAGCGATGATAGAATAAAGGGAATATTTCGCAGTTACTGCAATTTTATTAACGGCGAAGAAGAAATTCAAAATAATAGGGTAGAGAGAACAATTCACAGTTATTCAAATGTCATTAACGGCGAAGTAGTCAATCACAATGATGGAATAGAGGGAATATCTCGCAGTCAGTGCAGGCGTTTCATTAACGGCGAAGTATCACAATACCCCATATCGAGTATCATTTGCATTTATAGAAGTTTTATCTACAGTTTTTTAACAATAATCGCCTATACACTGGCTAGCAATCTAAATCGACTACAAAAACATATAAAACAACTGATAACGACTTTTTTAGACAACCCGAACCATAAAACGTAATCATAAAAAGATACTGGGCTATGATGTATAATCGTATATGCTTTTATGGCACTTAATTGCAAGGCGTACTCTTCTTTTTTCTTTCGTCAGAGATGATAAAATGAATCTTACAAACGAAAAACAACATTCGTTTCTGGGAACTCCTCTCCTCTGTTTCATAACATGTATTAGCTCCAATATCCAGGTTAACTGGATGTCAGTCCTCTCAAAATTAAAGCTACAGCTGTGGCAGTTTCTATAACTGATTCATTGGTTTCAATTGAATTTTCTTTTGCACGAATGTCTACTTGATTATTCTCACGTCTTTGCTGTTTAGACTTTTTATCCAATTTACATCATCCGGAAATTGAACAAGATACCCGTTCACTTTATCGTAATCCATAATCGTACCCTTTATCCACCCAAGATACTTAACAACTCCGTCAACATTTTCTTCGTACTCTACTTCAACCCGTGTCCCAATCTTCGTTTCTCCTGCGTGTAATTTCCGTTTTGATGGTCGTTTGTCTAACCTCGCTCGCTTATCGGGAGGTGTTTGTTCCACGTGGGCTTCGCTTTCATTTAGCGAACTGTTTGCTCCTCTCAAACTTAATCGAGATCGCTCTCTCTTTTTTCTTTTCTTTTCTTTTCTTTTGCTACTTGGTTGTTATTCTCGTAACTGACATTAATGTTTTTCTCACTTGCGACAATTTTGACGGCATGCAATCTGTCTTCCATGTAAATATTCTTCATGAGCATCGCAATGTTACTACATCCTTCACCAGTTGACTGACGATTTAGGGACTCAACGGCATTGTTAGTATTGGGTGTTGCGTCCCACTCTTCGTTATCTCGTAAAGTGTAGGCCTTACAAAACATTTCATTTACTATGAAATCTGTGGTTTTAATATATGCTTAAGGGGGAAATCTTTCGCCATTAATGACATTTCGATAACTGCGAAATTTGTGCCTCCAGTAGCAGTTATGGAAAATCTTTCGCAGTTAATGAGATTTCAATTACTGCGAAATTAATTTTCCTTCAGTATATTAATATAACTGCAAAATTCTCATTCATATATAGTTGTGGAAAATCTTTCGCAGTTAATGAGTTTTCAATTACTACGAAATTTTCCTTCGGTATATAATAAAAGTATACTGATAAAGTTTTGTGCGAACTTTTATTAATTATCTGTAGATAAATATAACTGCAAAATTTTCATTTATATATATACCCTGTCTGGAGTTATTAGCTGGCATACAGTGGAAGCGATCGTGAAAAATGCGTGTATTTCGATACTAAATGTCTGCAAATCTTAAAGGAAGTGGAGATAAATAAAAAATTAATTAAAATTTTAGTATCGTGTAAATATTTTTATGTTCAAGTTTGTTTGCATTTTGTATGTTCGGTTGAAGATTTTTGCCGCCGCTTTCTGTTTACCGCAGATCGTTCGCAATGTGCATGGTGGCTTGACTCATTATCAATGTGTTTCCAAGATATTTCGGCGTCCGGATTAGTGCCCTTATCAATAGTGTCCTGGTAATTCGGCAGTTATAAACACTGAAGTCGAGAAAACATGGGCGGTGATAAAAAATCGCGCATACAGTGGAAGCGATCGTGAAAAAGACATGTAATTTGATACTGAATGTCTGCAAATATTAAAGGCGGCCGCGTGTCAAAAGCTTTTGTCTAACGCTATTGTTTCGCTTTCGAGAAGTCTCACCTCACCTCGAGATTTCTGATCGAGATCCTCGAAAAAAATTTCGAGGGTCTCGAAACTCGATCCTCGATCCTCGAATCTCGAAACTCGCTCGAAACTCGAGCCTCGATTCTCGAAAACATCGAGGATAGCGGATAGAGTTTCGAGTCGAGACTGTCAACTTACATTTGCACGGTACTGTAGCTGGGTGGTATGGGGCTGACCTTATGCGCTTGATACCACTGCTTCTCATGAATGCTAAGAATTCAGTGGCGATGAATTGTGGTCCATTGTCACTGACAAGCTGTTCGGGTAAACCATGTGCGGTGAAAAGCTTTCTCAGTTCCCCAATGATTCTGGTGGTGTTTGTCGAGACCATCGGAATAACCTCAGGCCATTTAGAGTGCGCATCTACGACAATTAAAAACATTGTTCCTAAGAACGGTCCCGCAAAATCAACATGGTGCGCTGCCAAGGGTGTGCTGGCCACTCCCATGAGGGGAAGCGGTGCAATTTTGGGATTGTTCTGGGTGAGTTGGCAGCCTGTACACCCTTTTGACACTTGCTCGATTGCTTTGTCTATTCCTGGCCACCATACATAGCTTCGGGCCAAGGTCTTCATTTTGGCCACTCCAAGGTGGCCATCATGGAGTTCATCCAATTCTTGTTTTGGTGTTTTGGTGGGATTAGTACCCGTGAACCCCACATCAGGCAACCATCTTGTATGGTGAGCTCTTCCTTCTTCCTGTAGAATGGATCAAGCTCCTTCTCGTAGACTGCTGGCCAGCCTTGCTTGGTGTGTTCCATCACATGTGACAAAATCGGATCTCTCTGGGTGGCTTGGCGAATCATATCTGCACTTACTGGCAACACTTGCATCTGTGACACTTGAAAAATCTCCACTGGGTCAACTGTCTCCTTGTCGCGTGCTTCTTCTAAAGGTAGGCGTGATAATCCATCTGCGTTTCCATGCTGGATAGTGTTCTTGTACTCAATACTGTAATCGAAACCGGCGAGAAGTAAAGCATAAGGTTGTAAGCGAGCGACTGTTATTGCTGGTGCCCCTTTTCTCGGGTTAAAGATTGAGGTCAGAGGTTCATGATCTGTCACGAGTGTGAAATAATGGCCAAAGAGCTAAAGGTGAAGTTTCTTTACCTCCCACACCAACGCTAGAGCCTCCTTGTTGATCTGGGAGTAATTCCCTTCTGCTTTTCTCAGGGTGCATGATGTGAACGCTATGGGTCTTTCTGAGCCATCATCCATGATGTGTGACAAAACTGCCCCAATCCTGACAGGTGAAGCATCACATGCTAATCTCAGGGCTCGTCCTGGGTCATAGTGGGTATTAGCACCATGTCTGATGTGTTGAGTTTCTTCACTTTGACGAAGGCCTCCTCACATTCTGTGGTCCACTTCCATTGATTGCCTTGTTCCAAAAGTTGGTTCAGTGGGTGTAGGACCGTGGCCAGGTTTGGCAGGAACTTGTGGTAGTAATTCACCAGTCGTAAGAATGAACGTATCTGTCGAACGTTCACTGGTCTTGGGGCGTGAACGACTGCGTCAACTTTCTCTTGTGTTTTTTGTAGCCCATCTTGATCCATGACATGTCCACAGTAAGTGAACTTTTCCTGGAAGAATTCGCACTTCTCATGGTTTACTCGTAAGCCATGTTCCTTCAGCCTCTTCAGTGCTTCCTCCAGGTGGTCAAGGTGTTCTTGGTCATCCTTGCCTGTGGTAATCATGTCATGCAAGATGCAACTTGTTCCTTTCACTCCTTCTAAGACTTGATCGATTGCCCTCTGCTAAATAATTATTGCTGGTGCAATTTGGTACAACCCTTGATGGGTGTTAATTGTCAAATATTCTTGTGATTCTTCCTCCACGTCCATCTCATGATAAGCCTGTCTGAGGTCAATCTTGGTGAACCTCTGCCCTCCTGCAAGCTTAGAGAAAATATTGTCAATTCGGGGGAGTGGATACTCTTCTGTTTCCAGTTGAGGGTTTATGGTGCCCTTGTAGTCGCTGCATATTCGCACGGCACCATTTGGTTTAACCACTGGCACAATAGGGGTTGCCCAGTTACTGAATTTGACTTTGTATAGTATTCCCTCTCTTTCCAGGCATTTCAGCTCTGCATCTACCTTCGGTTTCATGGCGTACGGAATGGACCTTGCTTTGTGGAACTTTGATTGACTACCTTCCTTCAACGTGAGTTTAGCTTTCGCTGACTTAAGAGTGCCATTGTTGTCCTAAAATACTTTGCTTTATTTGTCTAGGAGTACCTCTAGCCTCCTCTGAGTGTCCCGTGTTGGGTTTTCTTTAGCAATAGCACAGATGAGTTTCCAGTCGAGTCGGATCTGGTATAGCCAATCCCTTGCAAACATGCAATGTTCAGTCTTCTCCCCTGAGTAGGTTTTCAAAATGGCTTCAGTTGTGACCAGGGGTGTGTTTAGAAACATTTCCTCGTATTTCTGAGTAGGTAGTGTAGATACCGCTGAACTGGTGTCCGGTTCCATCTTTAAGGTTTGGCCGTTAACCTTTGGTGTTTGGTATAATAAGTGTCGTATCGATCGATGCTTCCGTAGACTGAGTTTAAGTTTGAACAGTTTTCCTTGCCATTTTACTTGAGCTTAAAGATCTTAAAATACATGTACTGCATGTACATGTAGACAGGGTTTCTAGAAGTGATTGATATTGAAAATAGCAGTGAAAACAACTAA
The DNA here is from genome assembly GCF_036669925.1 of Montipora capricornis. Classification (NCBI taxonomy): domain Eukaryota; kingdom Metazoa; phylum Cnidaria; class Anthozoa; order Scleractinia; family Acroporidae; genus Montipora; species Montipora capricornis. Next base: position 27,171,931 of record NC_090883.1, on the reverse strand, counting down.
GGAATTCTCTCAGGTAACCACGCATTCCAAATGTGTGACCAGTACATCTGTGAAGAACAGAATCTATGATTTGTCCCCAATGAGAGAAATTGTAATATTTTTTCCTCTTACACATCAAAAAGGTTTTTCTAATGGTTAGGAAATCAAAGTTCCCTTGTTCCCCATTATAATGCAACAGTTCCTTGTTCCCTAAAAGTAAATGGCCATGTTCCCTTGTTCAATTAAACCTCTGGGAGGCCCTCTTTCATATACTCCATGACTCATTAACAAATATTTCAGAGTTTTTACAAGGAGTCAAGCTGGCTTTAATTCCTAAGTTTTCAATATGTAGAAGTTGATCTGTTAACATTGTTAAAAATGTTTTGAAGACTGATCTTTTTGAAAAGTTTTTTGTTAGTGAATGTTTGTAAATTTATTTTGTTTCTAATAATTTATTATTATTCATTTTTGTCTGTTTTAAAGTGGAATGGACAATTTATTCGAATTGCGCACCATGGACAGATTATTTATTTACTTATTTTTAAAAGAATTAAAAAGTGTTGAAAAAACACTTAGTGGTGACATAAATTCACAGACGGATTTTCATACTAAATGTATTTCTCGGGACAATTTCATGTTTTTGCTTTTTTTTTTTTTTTGCTCAGGGGAGATGAATTGGAATGATGCCATCTTCTACCCCTGTCATACTCGTGTCATGAGTATAAAATAGAGTATGTGAATCATGTCACAAGAAGTGTCAGTAGACGCTAGGGAGTGTTACTTCCAATGCAAGGAAACATTATATATTACTCTTTTGGGGAGTGAATGGAATTCATCAGCTGGTGGGATGTCAACATTGAACCGAGAACTTGCGATTCATCTGTCCCAACATCCAATGCTTAGAGTTTCTCTCTTGGTTCCAGAGGGTGTTTGTAATGATGTAGACAAAAAGGAAGCGCAAAGTTTTGGGGTCAATGTTCTTGATGCAAGAAAACGTCCAGGTTATGAACCTCTTGACTGGTTGTGCTTCCCACCCAAAGGTCATAAAATGGATGTTGTTGTTGGCCATGGTGTGAAACTCGGCCGACAAGTACAATTCATAAAGTCACACTTTCAAAATTGTACTTGGGTTCATGTTGTCCACACTGCTCCTGAAGATCTCAGCAAATACAAGGGATATGCTAATCCTACTTCAAGGGGTTAACAGAAGCACTGGGATGAGGTTGATCTTTGCAAATATGCTGACCTTGTTGTTCCAGTGGGACCAAGACTCAAAGAGGCTTACGCATCCTATTTGCAGGGGTGCAAGAAGTTTGAGAATATTTTTGAAATAGTTCCAGGTCTATTTAATAGGGAATTTTTGGATTTAGTGCAACAGGCCAAAGTTGAGAGTGATGATGATTTTAAGGTGTTGTTGTGTGGGCGTGGAGATGATGAGGACTTTGAACTGAAGGGATATGACATCGCTGTTAAGGCATTTGCGGATCAACGCCTGAAAGGAAAACGTTGTCATCTTCTGTTTGTGGGTGCCCCTGATGGGAAGCAGGATGAGGTCAGGAGAAGACTTCTCAACTGTGGAATTACTGACGAACAGCTGATAGTGCGAAAGTTTGTACAAAGCCGTACAAGAATGAGGGATCTCTTTTGTGAAGTTGACCTTGTCATCATGCCTTCAAAATCAGAGGGATTTGGTCTTGTTGCCCTTGAAGCACTATCAGCTGGTTTACCAGTTGTTGTGGGGAGTAATTCAGGATTTGCAAGAGCAATGGAGGGCATTCCTTTGGGAACATATAGCATAGTTGATTCAGACGATCCTGTCAAATGGGCTGAAGCAATTGAAGGCGTCCGTGTAAGACACAGAGTGTGCCTTCAAGAAAGCAAATTACTGAGAGAAGCTTATGGCCAGGAGTACTGTTGGAAAAGACAATGTAAAGCATTTGTTCGCAAGTTAAGGAGAATGGTTCATGGTATGGTGATTTTAATTAAACTATCTATTTTTGTGGTCTGGATTACAGTTTTTTAGTCCTGTGGGCTGGAAGTTAGCCCTGGACAGATTCATTTTTTAGACAGAGCGTCAATCCCAATTAAAAAACTGCAAGAATGCTGTCCTGTCATGTGGGTGTGGTTGCCCAATTTAGTAATGATTAGCATGTTGTCCAAAGGTTAAGATCTTTGTTCCAATGTTACATGTATTATTACTGGGGCTGTCCTCCCTAGTAAGCCCTTGCCCCTAGGATAAGTGTATATCTATGGGTTCTCTTGGGGATTGCTGGTGTATTGTTCATGGTCTTTTAACAGTAGAAGCAAAGTTCCCTTCAATTCATGAAATTTGTTAACATTATGTTGCCCACTGCTGAGGCCATTATGGTATTGGATCATAACAGGGAGGTAAAACATGACTAGAAAATACTTGTTCATGAAGGTCTGCAAAGATGATGAAAGAGAGGCACATACATGTACATGTATAACACTGGAATTTACAATACACAAGTTAAATAATTTTATCATTATATTACTACAATTTTCATAATTCTGCAGAATCTCAAATTCAAGCGGTAAGGACCAAACCTCCTTTTGGCTTCCATCAATCAAATTTCCAAACATAGTGTTATGAGGATCAGAATTACTTTTAGTTTATCTCTCATACAATTCCAGACTTGTCTAGAATTGTCTTACAATCCTACATAAATTATTCCATCACTTTCGATGAGCATCAAGTTCAAATTTACTAGTCTACTATGGGAACCAATGATGCTGATTGGTAGGTTACGTTATGCATGCATCATTATTGATTTTGTTTGAGCCTAGATTTCTAGTTGCTGTTTTTTAAAAAAATATATCAATAGTCAAAGATTATATCGGGAGAATCATCCAATGACTGTGCACTTTGGTGTCTTTATCAGAGAGCTCTGGTTGTGAAGCGTCTGCTGCAGATAGCTTGGTTGAAGAACAGCCTAGTGCAATCCCAGGAGCATTTTGCCAGGCTGACGGTGCAGTGACTTCATACAGAAAAAATGCAAGGACATCAGGCCAAAGAAAAACTTCCAGTGAAGAAACAGGTACAGTACGTAGTTTTTCTGTTTTTTATCTCACAGCTGCATTGAACACCCACGATTCCCTGTACATGTACCGTAGGATATACTGTACTCACTTTCCACTCACTTTCACCAAGAAAAGCAAACTCCTATTTAAGTATTTTTTAAAAAGCTTAGATAAATCATACTTGAAAAGCATACATTTGAATGTACTGTAAAGGCTATTTGTGGTTGTGTATGAGTTAGAATGCTAGAAATGCAGACTTAAAAAAATGGTAATATAAACATTTATATATTATAGTTGAACAATAAAATCTAATGCTTTCGAGTTAATACATTGCCTTATTCTGAGAATTGTATACCTTTGTCATCACGTAATTATAAATTATGATGCTATTTACATGTATTAGAGTAGTTTTAAGTGCTTGCTATCTTTATTTCCATGTAGTCCATCTGAGCATTTGCCCAGGTTGTGGAAATGGCCCAAACAGGGACAAAGGAGAACTCTGACCAAGATGGGAATTGAACCTGTCCACAGCTCATTGATTCAACTTCCACTCCTTTGACCAGAGTTTCCTTTGCCCTTGTGTGGGCCCACTTCTGTGGCTTTCAATAACACTTTAAGGAGGTGTCTGCCCATGTGAGAGTAGGTACATGTAGCTATGACAATAATGCGGCGGTAAGGCTGCCTCCCCGATGGGGGTCTGGGGGCATGCTCCCAATGCTCTCAAATGCAAACAATGGCCTCTTTAGATTGTACGTTTTGTTTTCCCATTTCAGACCACGTGATGTTACCAAGGGAAATTTTCGTTTTGTTTTTTCTTAAGTTATGCATACATATCCACATGCATAAGATGACATTTGAAAGACACTCTTCCCTAGAATA
>NC_090883.1:27145531-27155531 GCF_036669925.1 Montipora capricornis | reverse complement strand
TTATCTTTATTGTGTTTAATTTCCTTATGCCAGACTAGGTTGCCCAATACACAGTGTTTGTTTCTGCCCCTAGACTTGATATCTTTCTAAAATAATATTGTGCTCAAGTTGTGCCCTTTCATGAGGCAGTGAGGGCCTTTCAAAAAAGGAAAGTTATTTAAGTGTCTAGTCGTTGTAGCGCTGGAGCGCTAACTGGGGACACTGAAAACTGAAATAATTTAACAGTTAACACGAATCAAGTCAAATGTTGGTTTTTGAGGAGAGGGGAGTCTGGGAATTGAACCCAGGCCACATTGGTAGGAGGCGAGTGCTCTTAATCACCGCACCATTCCTGCATAGTGAATGCTCAGGAAAAAAATTAACACTGAAAAGTTAACCATCAACTCTCACTAATTGTTTTTAGGAGAAGCAAACCGTGCTTTGGTATTCTCGCAACAAGGTTTACTTGATCAGGGATCTAGCATAACTGAGATGAACAAGTCTGTCGATTACACGGCTGTAAGTTCCTTGCATTATTTGATAACAGGAAGTAATAAAAATCTATTAAAATGGATTTCTTAAATAGCATGGGTTTGTGTGCGAACAAAAGTACACATACTGTGATGTTATGCAAAATATTTAAAATACAAAAAACCCAAACAAACAAAACGAAAAAAAAGTGTTTGTTTCTATCCTGGCATGCATGAAGTTATCTCAACTGGTTTATTACCGTGTTAGTATCATAATTGTTCATGTGGATTTGGAGGTTTGCCTTGTTATGCACTGAACACCATCAAAGATTCAACTCCAGTTTGGAAATTAATTGGTAATTGAGTCTCTTCAGATTTGTTAGTGATATTCTCAGGGGATCTCATGCACACATGGATGATTGGGAACCAAACGCAGAGGATGAGTATTTGCTGAAGCGAGAACCAAACAACATGAACGATTCAAATGCTGTTGCGGTGGTTCAAGCGGCAAAAGAGAAAACGGATATGCCAGACCAAGTTCAAAAACCACTGAAGATGGCTGCCAAGCAAACATTACACCCGAACAACTTGACAGACCAATTTGATGTAATCGGACATACTCCTAAACTAATGGCAACATGGTTGACTAAGTTTTTAAAGAGACCATCGAATTCAGGAAAGGCCATCATTAGAAGTGCCATGTGAATATCATTTTCAAGGGGATGACTTCTCGTGCAACTGGCTTAAACAGAAATTAATGAAAAAAGAATTCGATCCGCAATGATAACCAGACTTTGGACCTCAAGGCAGAAGCAGTAATGTTCGAGTAATGAATTCGGCGATTTAATGATTTGTGAAAATAAACAAGGAAATCAATTACCTGGTGTGCTATTTGTACTTGTATGAACTACTGTAGTATTTTAGTGGTTTCCTTTTACAAAGTGGCCGTTTAATGCAGGTCAAGACAATAAAAACAGCTCGTCGGGACTTAGCAAAGGGTGACCGTGACCGCTTAATAGAGGTCAAAATTACAGTAATTAAGGGAAGTAATTTTCGGAACTTTGACAACTGACCGCTTAATAGAGGGTGACCGCTTAATACAGGACCGGTTAATACAGGTTCGACTGTATTTATATGACACAAGACACGGGGCTGGGATGGATATAATGAGTCATCCAAATTAATCTTTTCAGTTACATCGTTTGTCAGTTGTTCAAAAGATTATTAATGCTAATTTCGGATTAAATGCCAACCATCGTTTGAACTTTGCCCTTCAAAAAAGCCTTTAGCAATCTAATGTTACAGTCTAATTTTATGCTGAAGAAAATCAAAAAGTCTAATTCAAAATTGAAGGCTAAGAATCTTGTGGAAACATATTTTAGAAGAATGACTTCACAATAATTATTTTATTACTGATATTCTTTTAGATTTGAGGTTGTGTCTTTGTTCCAAAGCACTCCTTCACTTTTGAATAGGGGAATGGATTGTAGTGTTAGGTGTTGGTTTCAGGTTCTACCAGTAATAAAGATAGGCCTCATGTGTGATAGCCATTATTTTCTTAAGTGAATCAAAATAATTTATAATACGTGACTCAGAAGTTTGATTAGCCAGGAGATCAAGTTGAACTTATCTCCCCTACTTACGTAAAGTTACGTTTAACCCTGGCAAGATCACAGAAAAGCATTTAATACCCGTTTGAAGAGATGGATTGCATTCCTTGTGTCAGGATATTTACATTTTCTTTTGTCATCAGGTCAAGAAACAGGAGACAAGCTTGGCTATGAGAATAGTAAAGGCCAAAGTAAGTTCATGATGAAAAAATACTGTTTTTAGCAACATTGGTCTTTATACAAAGAGGATTTTTACCAGGAATATAACCACCTTACATTTAAAAACTTACCTATTTCGAGACCCTTTTAAGGATTTTATATATAGTCACTGATTTACTTTTAATATTGCGTAGTACTACAGAGATTGATAGACATTTGTTTAATTTACCAATATTGTTTTTTTTTTAACTAGTATATTTTCTACCACAAACTGTAAATTTTTAATTATAAGCTTTTTAATATTTTTAATTATGTATTGTATATTATTATTATTATTATTATTATTATTATTATTATTATTATTACTATTATATTGCAGTTGGTAAACGTATGGATGCTAAAATAGAACCACATAGGGCGCGCAGTGTAACCTATGCGATCTGAGGGAACTATAAAAAGAAAACTACTGAATTATAAAATAATTAAATAAAAAAATAAGTAAATTAGTGATAAAATATAAAAAATCTTACGGACAATCTAAAGCTCTCTAATACTAAAACTATATTGAGCTCCTATACTATTCCCACGGGGAAAGTCAATTGGCGGTAGCTTTGAAAGTTCTCACTATGTTGAGAGAACTCGAGATGGTAGCCTTCTGCATCCTTCTCAAAACGTCATAGCCCCTACTGCCAAAGAGCTTCCTCATTGTCAGGTCTACATCCCTTGACCACCCCCCCCCCCCCCCACCCAGCACGTCAATGATGATGTTACATTGTTCAACGTCATAGCCAGGGTACTGTTTCTTTAGCTCAAATCGCAGTGGCCCGTACTTGACCGTCTTCTCCTCGGACTTCTTTTCCCGATGCTCCATCCACGGACAGGACATCTCCACAGCCCACACCTTCTTGTTCTTGTGGTCCACAAATCGAGCGTCCACTCTGGTAGCCTGGACAATGGTGTGTTCCGCATAAACTGGAACATCCCAAAAACGCTAATGCCTCAGATGACTCATAGACTGGTTTGGGTACTGCACACGAGTACCAGGGAGGGACTGAATCAATTAGCCTCAGATCCCTAGTCATCTCGTAGAAGAAAACTTTCAGTGCTGCGTTGTGTCTTTCTAGATATTTAGACTGGGCCAGAGCAGAGCACCCTGCCAGCACATGCACAATAGTTATTATTATTATTATTATTGTTATTATTGTTATTATTGTTATTGTTATTGTTATTGACAGGGGTCAAATCCCCAGCCAAACTGAAACTTGAGAGATAAGTGTGTGGAGATCAGTTCGTTCATTGCAGACTTCCACGACAGCTTAAGAGTAACATTTTTAATTGTTTTAGTCCTGTTACAAGGAAGACTGTGGACACATTGATTGATTACATTTTTTTCATGATCTCCTTTTCCCAACTCCATTGTTTGTAAAGTATTCCAAGCTTTTTCTTCTGATCTTTATGAAGTGCTTCTTTATGTTACATTTGCACTGCCTGAGGGTTTGAAGTTCTATACTGGTACCTTTCGACTTTTACCACGTAGTCATGATGAGAAATTAATGTAGATGTACATGCACATAATACAGCAGTTATGCAGTACTTAATCGTAAGACTTTGAAACTTTGTTTGCTTCAGTGATTTTTGGTCCCCATATTTGTGGCTGACCTCTTTTACGGACTCCAAATGAAGGTTCCACGACCATCCACTTTTTTGGTGACCTAGTAGAGATAACTGTATGTAAGTTTGTACTTTTTTTCACTAGGTATCTCGAAGTGCTCTTCATAGAGCGTCAATCAATGGACAATATGAGGAGGTCAAGAGGCACCTGAAGAACCGTGCAAATGTTGATGAAAGAGATCAGGTTCTTCAAGAGATTTGTATTGTTATCTAGGTCTATCTATTTTCCCGTTAAATTTCTGCATAACCACTGAACAAAATAATATACTCTCTAGCCCACGTTTGCTTAGCCGTGAGTGCGCGGATTAGAAAATAAATGTACCTACATTTATACTTCAGAAGACGGCCAGAAAGGTAACACTTCGCAGTTTTAAAACTGACAATCCATGGCCCTGACCTTTCTTTTAATTTTCACACCTGTGTGCTAGTGAGATCCTGACACATGTGAATTTGGTGGGGCAAAGGTGAAGCCTAGATTGTTTTGTTGCTTAACACCCCCTTCAGCCAGTGCTGGGCACCAGAATTTATATCTTGGTTTTACATTTATTCTTTCCCTAGTTTTTGTTAACACCGCTGCATCTTGCCTGTTGGTATGGACATGAATCTGTTGTCAAGCTGTTGCTGGATCATAATGCAGATGTCAATGCTTTAGACAGGGTAAGTGGGAAGAGACGAAGTCACTCCTATTTGATGTTCCTCTTAGTCTATTGCTCACATTTGCTTCTGTTTTATTGCAAAAAAAAAAAACTAACACCAATGTTAGACGAAGTTCCATGGCTCAAACATTTCTTGCTTCTTTCTTGCTTGTTTGAGGTGAAGATAACATTATCATACATAACTATTAATATTATGACAACGCTTACTCGGATTAAAATTTTGTACAGCAGCTTGTTTGGGTATTGATAGCTGAACAAATGATGGAAAAATAGTATCAGTGATTAATGTTTATGCAGACTACTTGCATTTTGGATTTTTGAAACGAGCCTTGTGTACTGCATTCTCAACATTTGATTGGCTCATCAAAGCAGAGCTATCAACTAACACAAGAGGTCTTTGCTCCCATGCTTAGGGTTTTCCCAGGAAAAAACTGTCAGTGTTCACTTGGTGCCACAGTGGCACATAAGAACATCATTTTAAGTAGAATTATAAGTATAAAAGGTTTTATGCTTTTAGTGGCTGGATATTGAGGACCATTACCCACAGTAAACTTACAGATATGAGCATAGTTAGTGAGTCTTTGGTTGATACGCAATGTGCTCTTGAATAATTTTCATTAATTTTGGATGAGGCTTGGCATAAATTGGCATGGAAATTATGCCGTTCGAGGAGGAGCTTATGCGACGAGGCCGTTTGCTAAGAGACATCCATCGAGATCTGCCTTGTTTCAGTGTCAGACATCATACAAAAGCAGAATTAAATAATTTATTGCATTTGGTAATGTGATGTCACAATAATAATTGCAGGAATGTTTTGTCGCTTAGCTAAATGTTTTTGCCTGGGCTTCTGAGCCAATCAAAAATGAGTATATGTATAGTATCGCGTGAAACCTGCCGCTGCAGTTGTCAAAAGAAAGGAAATGCGTGAAAGATCAAAAAAGGAATAAAAGGATTTAAATGGCGGACTAACTACTCTTCCGGTCCTCTTCTTTAGTTTCAGTTCACTCCTCTGCAGAAAGCTGAACACTGCAATCATCAGTCGATAATTCAGCTGCTTCTGGACCATGATGCAAAACCAAGTTTTCAGCAACCAGTAAGTTATTAATATAATTTGTCCGTTTCCTTGAATTACTTTGTACAACAAAGCAATAACGTAAATTATGCGCGGTAATGTAATGTCTTTACCCTTGTTGTTGGGGTTGCTTTCTTTTTTTCGGAGGGGGAGGGGGTGGATTGGGGCAAGGGATGCCAAGCACTCTTCAATATGTAACGAGAATTCAATGAGCTAAATTCCATAAATGCCCTATGTATTCCCCTGAGGCATTTTTATTATCAGGCGTTATAAGCTAATAGCATACAAAACTACCGTGGGCACTATATTTCGAAATAAATGCAACTCACTTAAAAAAGATTGTGCAGCCACCTGATACGAAAAACCACAACAACTAATGCGAATGTACTCCCCAGCCAAATGCAGGTGCACCAACCTCTTGGGGGAAGGGGAAAGAGGTGATTAAAATATAAATGAACTTTAATGAAGAGAATTGCCTTGGTAAAGATAAACTTTTGAAAGTTCAAGAGCTGAAATGAGTACAACAGTCCTACGTTAATTTGGTACATGAGCTGTCCATTGGACACTATAACTGTACCAAGTTCAAAACCCTCGTGTTTGAATAAAGTACTGTGATGTGTGTGACGTATGCTACAACAACAGGAGTATGTACCAAGGGGGCAAACATTATAAAAAGTATACATGTCATTCAAGAGGCAGGCTTGTGTGGGTGTTGTTATCCGTGAGGTAGTACTGTCGTAACCAAGTTAATCGATTTTTAACACATTTTGTTGCAGCTGAGTCTTAGGACATTCGCAAAGAGGGCTTTTTTGCGTACGGACAGCCATTCGGGATTTAATGTACTTCAAGCAGTTGTCTTACAAGGAGACTATGACAGTGTTTACAAAGCAAGTACCCTTCTAGAGAACTTTGTGGAGCAAATGAAATGCGAAACAATAAGTAATAACGCGTCTATTTTCCGAGGAAAAGCAGCAGTTGATATTCTATCATCAGCTATGGCTTGGAGAAAACCAGGCTATACTGATATTGAATTACTATACAGAAGATTGGTTGGGATTGACGAAACAGTAAATGAGCTGCACTCGTGCGCCAAGAGCGGCGATGTAGAAAAGGTGATTGAGCTCGTTTTGAATGACGGTATTGATGTCAATGTCGCTGCAAAGAGCAACATCACACCATTGCTGTTGGCGAGTGGGATGTCCTCTGGTGTGTTAATCAAGACCCTGATTGATCTTGGTGCAGACGTAAATGCTCAAACAGCCCCACGTAAAGAGGGACCTTTGGTTTTTGCAGCTTCTAGCAATAATTACATGGTGGCTAGAGTGCTTTTGGAGCATAGTGCTGATGCGAATATTAAGGATCTGTGGGGGGAAACACCTCTTTATAAAGCAGTCATGCAGAAGAACGTACCTCTTGTCGAGCTATTGCTTGAAAACAAGGCGGATGCAAATATTCAAGACTGGGTGAGAGAAACACCTCTGCACAAAGCAGTCATGCGGAGGGATGTACCTCTCGTCAAGATATTGCTTGAAAACAAGGCGGATGCAAATATTCAAGACCGGGCGGGAGAAACACCTCTACACAAAGCAGTCATGCGGAAGGATGTACCTCTCGTCAAGATATTGCTTGAAAACAAGGCGGACGCGAATATTCAAGACCGGGTGGGAGAAACACCTCTACATAAAGCAGTCATGCTTCAGGATTTACCTCTCGTCAAGGTATTGATTGAAAACAAAGCGGACGCGAGTATTCAAGACCTGCGGGGAGAAACACCTCTACATCAAGCAGTCATGTGGGGGAGCAAACCACTCGTCAAGCTATTTCTTGAAAACAAGGCGGATGCAACTATTCAAGACTGGTGGGGAGAAACACCTCTACACAAAGCAGTCATGCTGAAGGATGTATCTCTCGTCAAGCTATTGCTTGAAAATAAGGCGGATGCAAATATTCAAGGAAAGGGGGGGGAAACACCTCTACACAAAGCAGTCACTTGGAAGGATGTATCTCTCGTCAAGCTATTGCTTGAAAATAAGGCGGATGCAAATATTCAAGAACAGGAGGGGGAAACACCTCTACATAAAGCAGTCATGCTTGAGGATTTACCTCTCGTCAAGGTATTGATTGAAAACAAAGCGGACGCGAATATTCAAAACCAGTGGGGAAATACGCCTCTTCATAAATGCGCTCATTACGGATTTTCTGACACTTCACAAATGTTGATTGAATCCGGATGCAATATTAACCTGAAGAACAAGAAAGGAGAAACCCCTTCTGATATTGAAACTTCCAGAAGGCAGTGGAGTAAACGCCCACCAGCTCGCTATTCACAAGATTTCGAAAGCTCTACACCACAGTGGAGGTTTCACCGCGAATGGTTGGACTTGACTAAAATAGAACCTGAATCAGAGGATGTGACAGAGGCAGAAGATCTACATGTAGTGCTGCCTCAGGTTGCTAGACTACCTTATGGCAGCGAGCAAACCTTAGAAGAGGCTGTGCATGAGGCTGATGAAAAATGGCCAAGTAAATGGGTCTTAATGAAGAAACAACAAGAGTTATCTTCACTCGAGGAAGAGACAGAAACTCGACTTACACGACAGCCCGAAATGACTAAAGAAGTAAAAGAAAAAGGACAAGCAAGCTAGCGATTAAAATCATACTGTAGTTATGTGAATTTATGTCACGGAATAAGCATACTTATGATCACTAAACCGAAAAAGAGACTTTTTGTCACTTTTAACAATACTAACTGGGGATTAAAAAAAGGAACGACAGATAACATTTTATGACATATTATGGACACGTCGCCATAAGGATCTTTCTTATTGTACAAATTATCACTGAGCTCGATTGCGTCCATGGTTGATTGATAAATCATTTGCATGTGCCTAAGGCACCATGCCTTTTATATTGCGTCTTCGTGTTTAAGGACGTTCGCGCAAAAATTTTCTACCTTGGATTTTTTTCTGCAACTTTTACCATTGAAAGATGATGAATTAGTGATGTCAGAAATGTAAAAAAAATGGGGGGTCACCGACTTCGTTTTGAGAGAACTTGCCCGGAAGAACACTTTAAATCTGAAAAATCCCTGCCTCTTTAGCAAATAAGGCCACAGTGTCTGTAAGCCCAAAAATATTGCAATTACATCTTTGAAGTGAAATGTTCTCTACCAAACTTTGTTTAAGTGGACCCATCAAGTGAATTTAGTTAACTGTTGAGGTTCCTTAAAGAACAAGTTTGCATTTAGCGACCATAGTTTCATGCGCCTTGCAGCCGCAAGATCGCAAGATTCCATGTCCCGAGGACAGAAATCTTGAAATTTTTTTAACTTCCCACATTGATTTTTTGTTTATTTTTGAACAATGTGGAGAAAATTGTAAATAAAATCTGTTTCTGAAAAGAAAAGTAGGGGTCACCGAGCATCCAAGATCGTTAAATCCAAGCAAAGCTTTAGCAATGGCCATCTCCCCTATCATTGTTCATTTTACTCCTTAGTGCGCACGCTCGATGCATGACGTGGCATGTGAATTTGTGTCCGCTGTAAGGATGCGCAGTAGCAATGGGCGCGAAAGTCCTTAAAGCCTGGCAAATCCTCCACATTGACACTTTGAGATTCGCATGAATCCCAATTATACCAGGGCCGCGAAGCGGCCTGTTAGTATAATTGAAATTATATAAACAAACGAAGTGAGAAATACATGAGATAACATAAGGAAGAATCCCTCTTATTGTGCTACAAACCACTCTTTAACACGTCTAAGAAAACAAAAAAGACCATACCCCTCGTACCCCCAGGGTAAGGACAGATATGACGTAGTACCATAACTCCTTGCGGCCCTATAACACGCTGCTGACATGTGATACTCCATACTTTCAGCGCTGTGGACAGTAAGCACCATCGGTCTTATGTTGGCAGCCCAACAAGGCATGGCACCTGCATGATGCGAAAAGATACCAACCGGAAGGGTGGGTGGGTCCTCATGTATTTCTCGCTTCGTTTGTTTATGTAATTTCAGTTATGCTGGTATAATTGGGATTATGTTACACGAACTCCGTTCAAAACATTGGGGTGCCAATAGAAGGGAGTAGAACAAATACAAGTGTTGATATTTTGATATCACTTAAAAGAGGAAAAACCTCCGAGTAACAGTGTTTATTATAGAAATAAACAAGACAAATGTCAGCAATATCAAGTCGTTGATCTAAAGATCTGCATTGAAGGGGTGCAACCCAAGATGAATGTACAGCAGAAAAAAGGCTCATTGCAGAAGTGCGTGAGCAAACGTTGAGCTGTGAACAGGTTTGTAATAAAACCTCTGAAAAGTTGAAGGAGTAGACTAATCGGACATTCTTAAAATCTCCGATAAGGGAACATTGGAATTG
>NC_090883.1:27135531-27138031 GCF_036669925.1 Montipora capricornis | reverse complement strand
CTCGCTCCTCAATTACTGTTACGCACTTCTATTTGGTCTGCCTAAATATCAACTTGATCGTTTACAAAAAGTTCTGAATGCCGGGGCTAGAGTGATTTTCGAAATTTGATGATTGCGAAATTTGGTCATATCTCACCCGCCCTTATCGACTTACTTTGGTTTCCAGTATCGTTCAGAGTTCAGTTTAAATGGCTCCTTTTTGTTTACAAGTCATTACACAACCAAAGTCCATCCTACATTAAAGATGTTTTATCCTTGAAACCAGCTGCTAATTATGCTCTTCGCTCGTCTGCACAATCTCTTCTGTTCATTCCAAAAGTCAACTGCTCTACACTTGGGGATCGGGCCTTTGCTCATGCTGCACCTGTTTTATGGAACTCGCTGCCATAAACTATAAGAACAAGTAGCAGTCTCCCCATTTTCAAATAGCAACTTAAAACATTTCTATTTAAAAAGAGCTTTTAATTTGTTGGAACGGTTCTGATATTTATGTTACAATAGTTTGGAATGTGGTAGTAGTAGTAGTAGTAGTAGTAGTAGTAGTAGTAGTAGTAGTAGTAGTAGTAGCAGCAGCAGCAGTAAGTAGTGGTGGTAGTAGTGGTGGTAGTAGTGGTAAAGATGCAAATTTTTGCTGCTTACATATTCATTTAGGGTAGGCTTCAAATCTCTAATCAACAGTGTTTCTGTTATTTTACTGACATTGTATGTCATAACGACCTTTTGATAAAATGTCGAAATGATCTGCAAGAGCATATTTGTGATAACCAATTGTTAAGAGTTTAAAGTGTTCAGTTTTCCGGTCTTGTAGTCTTCGCTTTGTCTTTCCAATGTAAAACTCCTGACAGTCTCAACAATTTGCCTTATATACTACCTTGAACATTTCAGAACGAATGGGCTTTTCCTTGTACGGAAAAAAAGACTTCTTGTGATGTTGTAATGGATAACACCCTTTGGGCCAACTGTTTGAGATAGCAAATTCCTCTGGCCCCAGTTGTTCAAAAGGTGGATAACGCTATCCACCGGATAAATCACTATCCATTGGATAGCGAAATTGGTTTTGCTGTGACTTATCCACTGGATAGTGATTTATCCGGCGGATAGCGCCCTACATCGTTTGAACGACTGGGGCCAGGTCATTAAGTGAGAGTTATAGGCCTGAAGCGAGGAAAATAAATCACATAACCCCGAGAAAAGGGCCTATATCTGGCTTACTTTTACTTTCGCGAGGACTCCACAGACCCAGAAGAACATTAGCTGTGGTTACACTAGCCCTTGTACCGATCGGTAAATAGCGTTTGCCTAAGGTCAAGGACGTTTTTGTGTGTAACCACTAGACCCGAAACTGCCCTAGGAGGGGGACATGGGGATTTGCGGTGTTGCGGTGTTGATGGTTTTTTCAATGCGGTGATGCGGTGAATAAAATCTCAATTTGCGGTGTTGCGGTGATCGCAAACCCAACGGTGTGCGATGTTTGTGTTTCTCAAGCTACGGTGTTCGGTGAAATGAAATCATTTGCGGTGCTGTGGTTTCTTGTTTGATCTTTCTCAGACCTAAATTCAGCACGTAAACTTCGTTAATCCGTGATAATTTATGACAAGCACGTACCATTGTGTTTAATTTGTAATAAAATACAGACCAACATTGTCGAGTTAATCTTCAATACGCTTAAGCTGCCAATGAGAAGCTGTTTTCGTTGATAAATGCGTAACTTGATAACTAACTTGACCGCTGCCACCAGGAGTTGTGTTTATTTTGTGGAAAATTGTTTAGGTATAAACGTATTATGTCAAGTGTAGACGTTAAAATCATGAAGCTAAAAATAATTGTTGCGGTGACGGTGTTTCGTCGACTTTTCTTGCGGTGATGCGGTGTTCGTTAATTTTTTTTGCGGTGTTGCGGTGTTTAGGGCCCCCCCATGTCCCCCTCCCCTAGGGTTATTTCCATGGATACATCAAAAAGAAAAAAAGAACTTCCGATGACAGTTCTTGAACTAAAAAGTACGTTCTTATCTGCTCCCTGAGGTGACTTGGCCAATCATAAAGCAGAACGTAGCTAATACAGGAAATCGCCTGCAGTGCTCTGAGTTGACTTCCGATACGCTTACAGGTAGCGTATCAGAAAACACACGCTTACTTGTAGCACAAGGTAACATAGCAGGGGTTCGTGCATCACTGTGAGTATTTCTTTCTTTATTTTCATGTTCATAAGTTTGCCCTTCAGACTGTCAGTTACGAAGATGATTAAGTTATAATCATTCTGTTTCTCTGTTTATAATTTGCAAGGTCAGTGAACTCGTATCTAACTGATATTTTAACTGTCTTTTACTGTGTAACCGCATCCCAAAGGGCAACGTGATACCTGAGCTGAACCAAACCCAAGCCATTGACCCTCCGGAAGGCAAAGGTGTGTGTAACCACAGCTATTGATGAAATAATGTATTTATTTTTCATTATGCTCAACGTGTTTTACCTTAACAAGTAAATAAAGTGCTACTGCTAAC
>NC_090883.1:27125531-27130531 GCF_036669925.1 Montipora capricornis | reverse complement strand
AATTACGGAAAAATAACGTAAAACGTTAATATAATTAACAAATTTCTTGCCCGAAAAACACTTCTTAAATCAAGAATTTACCTTTATCCAGGGGGGTTGAAAACACTTGTTTATTGTTAAGCGTTGACTGCGAAAGAAGATAACGAAGTATAACATTACTGTAATATAATACAGTTGAAAAGTGCATTGCAAAGAACCTTGGGGAGTTATAAAACAGGTGCCAAATTTCCTCTGTCCCCCCCCCCCCCCCCTTCCTCCCCCCAGAAGCCTTGCTTGGGAAGACCAAAGAACCATTGACGTTCATTTTCAGCATCGGAACTATGATAAAACAGAACTAAGGGTATTTTTAACTTGCACTACAAGAAAATCGCCCAAGGTTTGTTTAGGCAAGGTGGTATTTAAATCTTGGAGGTTATAAGGCTGAGTTCGCGAAGAATTTAAACGGACACCTTTATACCGCCTCCATTCTCGTTCCCAGATTCCATCGTTTCTTTAGCCGGCGGGGCCTTCGCACGAGAAAACGAAAGACTCTACAGACATAGGAAATTCAACTTTTTCAGTGGCTAACTTGCGAACAAAAAAATCTTGAACAGGAAATAAAATGGCGGATGGGCCGCGATGGGGTCAGCTGGCAAGAAGCCGGTTGGTAAAACGATTAAAGAGTCTTTGTTTAAAACTACGATATTTTACTTGATGAAATGGTATATGAAATGAATCATATATGAACTGCGGATATGAAATCAAGTGAAGCTATGATCTTCTCAGTTATGAACGCAATTTTTTGCCATTGCGTAGAGAAACCTGAAAATTTCAGGTCTTCAACGGGGTTTGAACCCGTGACCTCGCGATTCCGGTGCGACGCTCTAACCAACTGAGCTATGAAGCCACTGACGTTGGGAGCTGGTCATTTGTGGGTTCTAATGGTCCCGTGAGGAATGAATCAATGATGAACTGCGGATATGAAATCAAGTGAAGCTATGATCTTCGCAGTTATGAACGCAATTTTTTACAATTGCGTAGAGAAGCCTGAAAAATTCAGGACTTCAGAGCGTCGCACCGGAATCGCGTGGTCACGGGTTCAAACCCCGTTGAAGTCTTGAATTTTTCAGGCTTCTCTACGCAATTGTAAAAAATTGCGTTCATAACTGCGAAGATCATAGCTTCAATTGATATATTACTTATTGCTTCTTTCTTTTCGACCCGAAGGTACACATTCTCCAAGTTGAGGCCACTTAAACCTTCACATAGAGACTCTTCGAATGTAATGCTTCTGAGCGCCGCCATGTTTAGTACTATTGACGACTCATATATGAACTCAGGAAGTCCTAGAATCTGCGACTGCAAAATCCAGAGCCCTTCGTTTTCTCGTGCGAAGGCCCCACCAGCTAAGAGAAACGATGGGATCTGGGTACGCCTCACGGGAAGACGTATGTGACAACACCAAGGCTCCTATCAAAGAAACGAAGATAAAGCAATTGAAACCTCTCGATTGAAAAATTACTTTAAATTCATTAAATGACAGGTTACACGGAAAACAATTTAGTAGGCAATTAAGTTTCCATTTAGCAGGTTTTCCTCGTGCACTGGCTTATGTGGGACAAAACGTGGCAAGGAAAAACTTGCCAAGTGTTTAAAAACTGGCGTTTCAGTTTTTCAGCAAGAAGACTTGTCAAGAAAAACTTGCAAAAAAAGTCGAAAGTTGTTCGTGGGTATAATGGGTCAAGGAAAAGTTGTAAAATTGCTAAGTAACCTCCGCCAGGTGGTCTTATTTCTTTGGGCATGAAGATAACAAAGACTGTTTTAAGCGATAAACAGTGGTGCCGTTTGTTGGAACGACAAAGCATCTTCTTTATCGGGAAAACAATTGTCGTCTGTTTTTCGTAGTTCACAAACCAAATTGTTTGCTCGAATTTGATATTACCAGGCAGGGTCCTTCTGCGAACCTTAGGCGATCACAATATCAAAGCATCATGTGCCTTGCTACACCTGCGTGTACTTTTTGAAACATAAATGACAAAGCATGGTCTCTTACCAAACACAACATGACCAGCAACCAAAGGAAAAAAATCAGAGAAAAAATATCTTCCATGCAAACGATGAAAGAAAAATTGTCGAAAACACGTAGGAAAACTGGTTTGTTTGTAACAGGCTTATGAAAATATTTTTAAAATCCTCTGGATTTCATTAATTCAGTCTTATCACAAATCACTTGCCGGTGAGACAGGTTTCATTCGTATGACTTCCGGTGCTATGAAGAAGGACGTCTTCAATTAGTACTTTATGCGTGTAGTTGATAAATTTGACAAACAAAATACGCTTTCCTGGGTTGTTCAAAAAATCGTGCAACAGTTGGCGCATGCATTTCACTACATTGTTTCACGTTTAATGCGCAGTAAGTCATTATCCCATGGATGAGCTCGAGAGAGGTATGGATCTTTCCCTGAAATGACGTCACAAACCTGCTTAGCGATGCAATGGAAAGCAAATCAGTTTTTAACTTCATCTCAGAGGCGTCATCTCACTGATGAGCCTAAGCCTCTCGGCCGTACTTTACACAACTTGCGACCCGTTGGATGTGAAATTGCACGGAATTAACGAAAAATATATATGCTCTGTGGTGCTGAAACTTGAATTTCGCGGAATAAAATGATACCAGGGCACTTTATACTTGGTCATATCACGTTCTTTTAAATAACGACTGCTCAGAACGGCATTAAATATGCGGATTTTGGGAGTTTTCGTCCTCTTTTGCCGCAGTTGATCCTTTGTTCTTAAACAGATTGTTCTTGTTTTACCGTTTCTTTACTCACAAGATAGGTTTCGGAAGACTTAACCGTGAATTTTAATGAGTATATTCTTACCGACAAAATCTGGTGTGCCAAAAGAAGACTTTGTCTCTTGCTCGGAATCGAGATCTCTGGCGAGTCCAAAGTCCACAAGCTTGATGTCATTGGAATCCATACTCACGCATAAAATATTTTCGGGCTGAAAAAAAATAAGTTCAGTTATCCCCGAAAGCAGGAGCCCATGAATCGGGGCTTGAAACTATTATATTTCTCCTTTGATTTTCCGTTTTCTATTTATCACCAAGAATTGTGAAATTAGGCAATCACTGTGCAACCTCTCCGATTACGTCACATGCACATAAATTTACTTTTTAATTTACGTCAAAAGTCTAAAATTAACTACATATGAGAAAATATCACTCAAACTATAGGAACTAAATGTTTGCTCCCAGTTAATTGTCACTTGCGTTTGAAGCGCCTTTTGCATAGTCCCGTTCAATGATTGGCTAAAATTAATATATCTCAAAAGCGGAAGAGGCTGCTCGCGCGCGTTTCCCGCGCTTAGCGCAAGGTGCGTGCATTTGCTTTGAATTGACTGGTGTATTTCTTTGGGTCCGTTGTGCTCTGGTAGAGTAATAGAAAAATGCGCTGTTGTTTTAATTTACTCAGTTAAAAACCCGCATTCTGTTTGAGACAAAGGATTCTCATGGCCAACTAAAGGTTATAATTATACTTACTTAAAATAAACCCACTTTATCCCACCCCTCCTACAGCCCTTTGTCGGACTTGACAAAACACCAATGAAAATGCGAAAACTGGAGTAGGACACTGTCATTAGGAGGGCATATAGTTTATTTGTGGCCCGAGCAGAATCATTTACGCCCGAGCTGATATCATTATTATCAATACACAAGGCCAAATTGTACAAATTCATTTAATAAGAAAAAAATGTCTAGCAGAGCTGTAGCGTGAAACTATGGTATTGAGACTTGTTTCTACAATACGATCATCTTAACAAGAGCAAAAATTGAAAGATAAAAGAAAAGAGCAAAAAACTAATCCACAAAAATTCACGTAAACTCTGGCATTGAAATGGTATCTTCAGGATCTCGCTGGCCGAGCGAAGTTGTTTGACATCTCTACAGCCAATCAGAATCAAGGCGGCAAATGCATTTTCAGCCTGGTAATTTCCCGTTTGGCCGCAAAAAGGCGCGTCTCACAGAGAGAGGGCAGTCAGTCATTTGGCCGCGCGCGTTAATAATATATAATACAGTTTTTTAGGAGAGCCTTAGCAACGACTACGGCAACGCCCACGAAGACTTCAAAGAAAAATAAACACTTGAGCGATCCCGAAACTCGTCTCGGTCCATAAACACGCAAAAAATTAAAGAACTTGGCCAATATCCAGCCATCTTGACCTCACGCTTGATCTATAACCCTCATTTATTGGTCAGTAGGTTTGAAAGTGGACCGTGAGGTCATGGTAACAACAGATAAAAATAACCTTCGCTGAACGGGCGCGATCTAAAAATAGATTTCAAATAATTATCATGGGGCACAAGGATTCGTTCTATTTCCTCATATTGTCTTGGCTAATGTAGAAACACAACCCCGTTTATTTATTTACAGTATTTATTTATCATTTATTCTCTGAAAGAAGTGAATTAATACTGCTGGCGTTCGCTATTATGACAAATCCCATAACACAGTTCATTTTGGGGTCTTATTTGCACCACCCTACGAGCAGAGCCTCTCTAAAACTCACCAGAGGGCAAGAAAAATAGGCTCTGCAGAAAACGTTTCAAGTCTTTTAGTTCGCCGCAGCCCACATTTCAGGGCTAGTCACTCTAGTCAAACCGGTTTAGGCAATGCGCGCATCATATTTTTGACAAGGCGAAGGTCAAAATCGAGCCTTCAGTACAAAAATCAACATGGCGTCTTGAAGTGCGATCGAGACTCGGCCTGGGTTTGAAACTGTCTCCAAGCACCGACTCGGGCATACTCAATAAAGACTTAACACGATTTTTGCAGAGTCCTTTCTTTCTCGTCGAGCTAAGAAAGGCTCTGTTGGCAGGGTGATTTGCACTAAAACAATCCCAAGAGTAAATAACTTGTACAGTGGAAGCCCGTTAATACGACCACCGTTAAGCCATGGAAAATTGGTCGTAGTAACGGGGCAGGGTCCAATAGCCCTTTTTCGATATATCAAAATTC